>NW_024400467.1:0-30538 GCF_905171765.1 Bufo bufo | reverse complement strand
AATTACATAATCATTATAATCGTTACCTGTATTTATTGAGGACTATATTAGATATGGTATTGACCACAATCTATGTGACCTCTTGGGAATACTACCCGGTATATTCAACACATGAACATTTGCATACGTATACTCACATATTAAAGTCCCTCTATAATAATAATGGTAACGATTAATATTATAAGGTAACTGAAATGGATAAAACCTGGGTAAGCGATCTCTCCCACACGTGTCCACAACTCTTAATGAGTAACTGCGGAATATAAAAAAATATCATAAATAAGTTGCACAATCCTTATATCATAATGTATCATCTACAATGACTCGAGTGTCGCCAGACACAAGGGTAGCAGCAATTTGTGTGCCATCCACTACATACCTCAGTTGATCATTCCTGAGGTCACTCTAAATTCTATGTTTAACCCTTTAGGTTTGAGTGTTATCAAGCGATGGATCCACCTCAATTCACATTTTTTTAGGAGGGACACCCTGTCTCCCCCCCTCTTTGGCATGGCCACATGATCAAGTATCATAAACCTAAGTTCCTGTTCTTTATGTTTGTACTCACTAAAGTGTTTAGATACCGGGAGGTCTTTCCTCTCATTTCTAATACTAAACCTGTGATTGTTCAAACGTGTCTTCACGTCTGTGGTTGTCTCCCCCACATACAGCAGCTTGCAGGGGCACCACAAGACGTACACCACCCACGAAGAATCACAGGTAAGATAATGTCTAATTACGCACTTTTCTCCTGTTGCTGGATGTATAAACTCCTTCCCTTTTTGCATCAATTTACAGTTTACACAGTTCAGGCAGGGATAACTGCCATTGTTTTTAGTTTTGAAAAAAGTCTGTCGTAAGCGTACTTGTTCTGGAACACTCGTCCTCACCACTCTATCTTTGATGTTTCGTGTCCTTCTATAGGACATCAGTGGGGCCTCTTTAAAAGCCAACATGTTCGGGTACCCACTCTGTAGAATACCCCAGTGTCGCCTAATGATATGTTGCACTTTGAGACTGTCTTCATTGTATGTGGATACAAACGGTACCCGGTTAGGACTTTTCTTGAGGCATGCTTTTTTCACTTCCTCCCGAGGGATCGATTTTACTTTATTAATATGTCCCTTCACTAATGTTGAGGGATATCCCCTTTCTAGGAACGAGTCCCCCATTTTTCCAAGCTTTAATTAAATGATCTTCTTCATCTACAATCCTTTTAACCCTTAACATCTGACTATATGGGAGCGATTTAATCATCCTAGTCGGATGACAGCTTTCTATATTGTAACAGAGTATTTTTATCAGTTTCCTTAACCCCTTCCCGACCGCAATCTGTATATATACGTGATAGCTGCACATACCCCGTGCAGCTACCACGTATATAGACGTCAAGCCAGCTCTTTAATCCAAGCGCTGCAAAGCGCTTGGATTAAAGTTTCTGCCCCTGTCCTGCTGCTGTCACGGACAGCATACAGTTCAGTAATGCCGGCAAGGGACCAATCAGAGTGGCCCCTTGCCGACAATCGATCCGATTGGTTAGTCTGTGCAGACTAACCAATCGGATCGCGGCAGTGAAAAAATGCCGGTTTCAGGCTCTGATCTGCGCTCTGCAGATCAGAGCCTGAAATCAGGTAATGTGTCCTCGTGCCCCCCCCTCCCCGATTTGTGCCCCTTCAAGCCCCCCCTTGTGTCCGCCTGCCGCTGAATCCTGCTGCTTATCTCCTGCGGTCCGCCCCCTCCCCGCCCCATACATTCCTCCAGTCCTGCCCCCTCAATGCTGGCCGTGACTCACTCAATGCTGGCCCCTCAATGCTGCCCCCCTTTCCAGCGCTGCCCCCATGCCGTGCGGTCCCCCTGCTGTGTGTGATGGCGGCGGCTCCATTCCTGAGCCGCCGCCATCAGCAGAGAGTGTCAGCTCTATGCCTACACTCTGCTGTAACCCCATAGATGCCGGGGCAGCGGCATCCATGGGGTTAATAGAGGGGGCTCCCTCTCTCCACCATCAGATGCCACCTACAGGGCATCTGATTGTATTATACTTTGCAATGCAAGAGCATTGCAAAGTATAGTACAGCTATCAGCCCCACTGGATCTTCAAGATCCAAGAGGGACTTGATAAAAAAAATGTGAAAATAATGAAAGTAAAAATAAATAAATAAATAAAAATGTAAAATTAAAAAAAGAAATTGCTTTTTCCTATAAAAAAAAACAAAACAAAAAAAACACATATTAGGTATCACCGCGTCCGTAACGACCGTCTCTATAAATATATCACATGATAGACCCCGTCCGATAAACACCATAAAAAAAAAAAAAACGGTGTAAAAAAAGCCATTTTTGTCACCTTACATCACAAGAAATGCTATTATTGTGTAAAACTTAAATAAATAAGAAAAAGTATACATATTAGGTATTGCCACGTCCGTAACGATCTGCTCTATAAAACTGTTACATAACCTAACCCCTCAGATAAACGCTGTAAAAATAAATAAATAAAAACTGTTCCAAAACAGCCAATTTTTTGGTCACCTTGCCCCATAAAGTGTAATAATGAATGATCAAAAAATCCTATGTACCCAAAAATTGTACCAATAAAAACATCAAATCTTTCTGCAAAAAACGAGCCCCTGCACAAGACGATCGGCAGAAAAATAAAAAACATATGGCATTCAGAAAATGGAGACACAAAAACATAATTTCTTTTTCAAAATTGCTTTATTATGTAAAACTGAAACAAACAAACAAAGTAAGTAGACATATTTGATATCATTGCGTCCGTAACAACCTTCTCTATAAAAATAGCACATGATCTACCCTGTCAGATGAATCTTGTAAAAAAAAAAACTGTGCCAAAACAGCCATTTTTCAGTTACCTTGCCTCACAAAAAACTTAATATAGAGCAATTAAAAATCATATGTACCCCAAAATAGTACCAATAAAACTGGCACCTTATCCCCTAGTTTCCAAAATAGGGTCACTTTTTTGGGAGTTTCTACTGTATGGGTGCATCAGGGGGGCTTTAAATGGGACATGGCATCTAAAACCAGTTTAGCAAAATCTGCCTTCCAAAAACCATACGGCGTTTCTTTCCTTCTGCGCCCTGCTGTGCGCCCTTACATCAGTTTACGACCACATAAACCGCAGAATCAGGGTAATAAATGTTGAGTTTTGTTTGGCTGTTAACCCTCAATGTGTTAAAGATTTTTTTTTTTATAAAATGGAAAATCTGCCAAAAAAGTGAAATTTAGAAATTTCATCTCCATTTTCCTTGAATTCTTGTGGAACACCTAAAGGGTTAACAAAGTTTGTAAAATCAGTTTTGAGTAACTTGAGGGGTGTAGTTTCTACAATGGGGTCATTTATGGGGGGTTTCCACTATGTAAGCCCCACAAAGTGACTTCAGACCTGAACCTGGTCCTTAAAGTGGGTTTTGGAAATTTTCTTAAAAATTTGAAGAATTGCTTCTAAACTTCTAAGCCTTCTAACGTCCTAAAAAAATAAAATGACATTTCCAAAATGATGCCAACATAAAGTAGACATATGGGAAATGTTAAGTAGTAAATATTTTATTAGGTATGACTTTCTGTTTTAGAAGCAGAGGAATTGAAGTTTTGAAAATTGTGAATTTTTCCATTTTTTTTTACAAATTTGGTACTTTTTCATAAATAAAGGTGAAATATATTGACTCAAATTTATGACTATCATGAAGTACAATATGTCACGAGAAAACAATCTCAGAATGGCTTGGATAAATAAAAGTGTTCCAAAGCAATTACCACATAAAGTGACGCATGTCAGATTTGTAAATTTTGACCTGGACACTGGGGCATCAATGACCCTTGGTCATGAAAGGGTTAACATGCAAATCTGTGTGCAACTGCCCATTCTATATATACACCTGTGTATCCAGAAATTGTACTCTTTCACTGGATGCCACTAATGTGAACTTGATATGTTCATCCATGTTATTAAGGAACACATGAAACTCAGATAAAGCATCTTGGGTTCCAGTCCAGACGAGAAACACGTCGTCTATGTACCTCCACACACATAAGCACATGTCTATAGTGGGGAGATACATAGACAAGGCGCTCCTCAATAGAACCAACAAAGATATTTGCATAAGTGGGCGCGACATTTGGGCCCATAGCCGCGCCCACCCGCTGCAAATAAAATCTGTCCTGGAACCCAAAATAATTGCACCTTAATGTAAGTTCCAAGAGATCCAGAAGAAAGCGTTTACTCTGTACAGAATATATAGATCCTTCTAGTGCCCTACCCACAGCTTGCAATCCCTCTTCATGGTCAATGGATCTATAGAGGGACACTATATCAAATGACGCCAAAATACTACCATCTGGTACTTTAACTGTTGATAGCTTCTCCAAAAAATCAGCTGTGTCCCTGACATATGATTTTGCCCCAATAGCAAATTCCCTTAATGCTCTGTCCAAAAATATAGCAATATTGGACAGGATAGATTCCCTCCCCGAAATAATCGGGCGTCCTGGAGGGTTATCTAAACTTTTATGTATTTTAGGCAATACATATATCAAAGGGACAACAGGCGACTTAACAATCAAAAATTCTTTCAGTTGTTTGTCTATAATCCCTTCCTTTTCAGCTTTTGTTAGTATCACCTCTATCCTCTTGGCTATGTCAAACTTAGGATCCCTCTTTAACAATTCATATGTGTCTCCTGTCTGTAATTGATGTTCTATCTCTTGAACGTATTTGGATGTGTCCATCACCACGATCCCACCGCCCTTGTCCGCGGGTTTTATGGTGAGATCGTGGTTATTGGACAACCCCTGCAACGCATGCATTTCCTCAGTAGTAATATTGGGTTTAGTTAATGGAGCACCACGTAGCTCATCCTTAAGCTCCGTGATATCCCTCTTAACGCACTCCATGAAGGACTCCATGACATGTGAATTAATCAAAGGTGTAAAATCACTTTTAGCATACAAATCAAATTGCTTCAAAGTCAGTGGATCTCCCTGTGCACAGGGCACCACATCTACTCTGTTTCCAGCGAGTTGGAGTCGAACCACACCCTCAGTTTTAAAGCCCTGAAGAAGCGGTTCAAGTCCAACTCCAGCTGGAACCAATCCATTTTAGACTATGGACAATAAGACAACCCCTTATTTAACACTTTAATTTCTGTAATATTTAACTCATATGATGATATATTTACCACTGCATTATGTCGACTTATTTCTTTCTCTGTATTTTGGAAGTCATTTGTCTCTGTGGACGTTGTGGCTTGTTTCTTCCGGGATCGATGGCGACGACATCCTCCCCTCCTTGTACGGTTTCCGTGTGGGGACAGCTGTCTCCTAAAAAAGGAACATGAACCAACTTGTTGGTATTCAGCTCATTTTCCTCCTGTTGACCCCTCGTATTACGCTTGGAATCCTGAAACTTCTTATAAGGTCTTTTTGGATATGTCCTTGCGTTATTTTGTGTCTCCTCCCATACATATACTCGTCCGGTCTTATAATCCTGTTCATCTTGATACCATTTTGCACGTTTTGTATCCTCCAATTCATTGCGTATTTTAGATAAAAAAGATTGTTGCTTTTGCAAAAAGGCCACCCACTCATCTGCTGTCGTATTAATTTTCAATGAGTTTTCAAGAACTTGCATCCTCTCTTTAGATGCCAGCACATCCTTCTGCAGATATTCAATATTAAGGAGAATAATATCAAGTGCATATTTGTTAGAAATGACCTCAAATTTGGCACGAAATTCAGCATCTTGTGTAAACATATTAGGTTTCAACCGTGTCCTTATCCCTCTCGGGATCTGGTTATGATTATGATATTGTGCCAGTGTTAACAAATGTAATTCAAGCGAAAGATTCTTTTTTGTCATATTCTCATAGTCCCTTTTGAGATTGGTTACCGAGGGTACATTCAAAAAGATGGCCTCACCCTCTACCTCTCCCATAATCCTTTCCACATCCGAGTCATTGTATGAAAAAACATGTGCTTCATGGTTAACTGTAGAATTCTCCATACCTTATTGCAATGAACTTGCGGGTCCACAACAGACCTTTACTTTTTCCACGGGTGCAAAGCCTTGAAGACCAAAAAGTATATCCAAAAGATGGCAGGGCAGCACTCCTCACATCAAGTGATGCAAATGATTCAGGTGCCAGCGTTTTCCCCTGGGTCCTGGGGTCCAAACACAATCCAAATAAATGTAACGCAGCACTCCTTAGATAAAAAGTGAAAAAATACTAAATTTATTCAACACATGTTGATACAGGCAACGTTTCAGCTCTCTCACAGAGCCATTATCAAGCCAAGTGAAACACATAATAAAGTGACTGTGCATATATAGGAACATTTCAGGAAGTAATCAGTAAAACTCCATACAAAACAATTAATTCTCTTGTGACAATTCATAGTGCAGCAACCATCGGATCCCCTCAGGTATAGTGTATCACATTTCCGTGATTGTCTTCAATTTCATGTACTGCATACTCTTGTTTTCCCAAATAGTGATAGAGATTAAAACATCCATGGCTTGCTCCTACATAATTCACACCTGTAAGAAAACCGCAACACAGGAATCCATAAAATTCAGTTACCTTATGGCACTATATCACAGGTGGAGCGTTCCCCCATCTCGGCATGTGTCTCTGTACACTGCGCCTGCACTGCTCTCATACCGCCGTGTGTCATCACCCGGTTTTAGAGGCAGGCCAATCTTGCAGCGTGCTCTCACAGCGCTACATTAAAGATGGAGCATTCCCCCAACTCGGCGTGTCTCCCTGTTCACTACGCCTGAATTACATAATCATTATAATCGTTACCTGTATTTATTGAGGACTATATTAGATATGGTACCACAATCTATGTGACCTCCCAGGAATACTACTCGGTATATTCAACACAAGAACATTTGCATACGTATACTCCCGGGAGGTCACATAGATTGTGGTCAATACCATATCTAATATAGTCCTCAATAAATACAGGTAACGATTATAATGATTATGTAATTCAGGCTGGGGTTAATACAAGGTTTTATTGCTGCTTCTAGTGAATACAGCGCTTTGATGTATAGAGAATCTTGGGCGACATGAAGATGCTGCGCGATGTAATACTGATGGTTGACCCGGTTTCCAGACTTGGTAACTTTGGTGCTCCTTCGGTGTTCGCCCTGTTGCAGGCGTGGGGTGCAGGGCGGGAGGCTGAGTTGGGCATGCGCGTGTTGCAGTGTTGGTCCGCCCTGGGTGCCGGGTTCATGATGTGCTGCGCTGCGATGGTGGGGCAGGCGTAGTGAACAGGGAGACACGCCGAGTTGGGGGAACGCTCCATCTTTAATGTAGCGCTGTGAGAGCATGCTGCGAGATTGGCCTGCCTCTAACACCGGGTGATGACGCACGGCGGTATGAGAGCAGTGTAGGCGTAGTGTACAGAGGGACATGCCGAGATGGGGGAACGCTCCATCTGTGATATTGTGCCCTGAGAGCATAAGGTAACTGAATTTTATGGATTCCAGTCTTGCGGTTTTCTTACAGGTGTGAATTATGTTGGAGCAAGCCATGGATGTTTTAATCACTATCACTATTTGGGAAAACATGAGTATGCAGTACATGAGTATGCAGTACTGAGTATCCAGTATGGAATTAAACAGGAAATTAGCACTGATTACTTCCTGAAATGTTCCTATATATGCACAGTCACTTTATTATGTGTTTCACTTGGCTTGATAATGGCTCTGTGAGAGAGCTGAAATGTTGCCTGTATCAACATGTGTTGAATAAAAAATTTTTTTTTTCACTGCGTTACATTTATTTGGATTGTGTTTGCACCCCAGGATCCAGGGGAAAACACTGGCACCTGAATCACTTGCCTCACTTGAAGTGAGGAGTGCTGCCCTGCCATCTTTTGGATATATATATATATATATATATATATATATATATATATAGATAGTTATTGGGAAATAGTCAGTGTAGGTTATATCCTGATATAGTGTAGCTGTTGCAGTGCAGTGTGTTAGGTAGTGTGATAGGTTCTGCTGTTCATACATACATGTAGACCTGCTAAAATGTGAAGTTTCACGTATTGCACCAATATTTGCATCATTAGTGCCGATTAGCGAATATATTGGAGCACTCTAACTGCATATAAAGCCATTTTTAATGTTCTGCCGTGCCAACCATTTTTTCCAGTCTCAGGAAACTTCTAGCAGCTTGGAAAATGTAGCAAAGATGACCCATGCCTGTATTTTGCGCGCATTTCGCAAATATTACATTGCCGATTTTTCGCAATCAAGAAAATAATCGAGAATTTGCTAATATATGAGGAATATTCGCCCAAATATTTGTGAAATATCTCATTCAAATATAGCCCTTGCCGCTCATCACTAATAGCCTATGTAGTTCATACAGCTTAGACATTACCTGTGAGCCAGAAGCCCTGCAAAGGTTGGCGTCACATCAAACACGCCTTTACCACTTCCAATATGGAAAGGTCCAAGAACATGATAATTCACACAATACAACGTGAAGGTTATACTAAGTAAATAGACTACCTCAGCAAAAGCCATTCTCCAAAGACAACATTTTGGAAAAGCTTGGTCCCACCATTGACCAAAATAGGTTGCTAAGAAGAAGGATTCAGTGTTGACGCCAGATGGGGAGTGTTCTGTCCCAGGACTGGGAGATTAATTTCAGTATCATTACAGATCAGTTCTGCTTTCAGTTTGCTATTCCTGTTATTAGTTAGGTAACAGCACTATCTATCAGTGGTAAAAATTTATTACACTTTATTATTACACTCTTTTTAATAAAGATTATTGTATTGTTGGGATGTGCTAAGCATTGTGGGAGTGTAATGCATGCTGGGAAGGAGAAGCCCAGTCTTCAGTCTCTGTGTTATAGCACATCAGCAGAGCTGTCTTCTGCATTCCTCCTTCTTAAACCCCACCATTAGGGTTGAGCGAACCCGAACTGTAAAGTTTGGGTTCGTACCGAACTTTAGGATTTTTGGACCCCGGACCCAAACCCGAACATTTCAGTAAAAGTTTGGGTTCCGGTTCGGTGTTCGGCGCTTTCTTGTCGTTTTTTGAAAGGCTGCAGAGCAGCAAATCAACAAGCGGTTAACTGTCTGACCTTAGAAGCCATCACAGCCATGCCTACTATTGGCATGGCTGTGATTGGCCAGTGCAGCATGTGACCCAGCCTCTATATAAGCTGGAGTCACGTAGCACTGCACGTCACTCTGCTCTGATTAGTGTAGGGAGAGGATGTTGCTGGTGATTTCAAGGAGAGAATAGGAGAGACTCTTTGCTCAAAATCTGAATCTAACTCAGCGATCTACATACATTGTGTTTTGTGGGTGCAGGACACAATTTTTTTATCCTGCCCTGAGCCCATTGACTGAAAAAAAATAACTTTAATAAGTCAGTTAGGTGAACGGCGGCCATTTTATGCAAGCTCAGTGCACCAGCACTGCATCTGAGCTTTTGGGACATTGAAAATCCCAACTTTTGGGGCAATTTACAACATCTGGTGCATTTTCAGGCTTAGTCAGTGTGCAATTTAAGCTAGAAATACAGCCATCATTTTCTGGGGTTTAAGAAACACCCTTTTTTTTTCCAAAAAACACTATTTTCCTGATCTGCAAGTGTTAAATTCAAGTTTAATATATACAGCTTTCATATTCTGTTACCAAAAAAAAACACTTTTTTGGCAATATACAACATCTGGATTAGTCAGTGTGCAATTTAAGCTAGAAATACACCCATCATTTTCTGGGGTTTTAAACACACACCTTTTTTTGCCAAAAACCACTATTTTCAGGCCCTGCAGCATCAGCACGTGTGAAATTACAGGCTTATATACTGCTGTCAAATTCAGTTGTTAAACAAACACTCATTTGGGCAAAAAAATTTTAGTTCGCAGCTTTTGATGCAGATGTCATTGTGAGATACACCCTTAATACATTTGGGTTAGATTCAGAGATTTGAAATACCGCCATTTGGTGCACCAATATTTAATTCAGGCCTACTGTGGGTCAGGCCGTGTGAGATACACCCTTTACATACTGTTGTTCTATTCTACTATTAATTAAACACCCATTTTGGGCAAGATCCTAAATTCGAGAAATATGAGGAGAGCGTCAAATAAGGGACATGGCCCAGGTCGAGGTGCTGCTGGTGGAGCTCCTGTTGCAAGGAGAGGACGTGGTCGTTCTGTACCAGCTACACGCACAAGTAAAACCCCTTCCTCAGGTGCGAGTAGGCGACAGAACCTGCAGCTGTATTTGGTCCGGCCTAATGCGGCTCTACGAATGGTGAGGCCTGAACAAGTACAGGTGATAGTAGATTGGGTTTCTGATAGTGGATCCAGTTCCTTCATTGTCTCTCACCCAGTCTCCTGCTGAAAGACCACAGTTGGCACCTGCAGCCAATGTCCATCAGTCTTTCATCTCACCCCCTTGCAAATCAGCCAAGCAGTTTGAGCCCCAAGTCATGCAGCAGTCTCTTCTGCTTTTTGATGACTCTGTAAGCAGGGTTTCCCAGGGCCATCCACCTAGCCCTGCCCCTGAAGTGGAAGAGATTGAGTGCACCAATGCCAAACCACTTATCTTTCAAGATAAGTACATGGGAAGACTATCGCAGCACGTCTCGGATGATGACGAAACACAGGTGCCAGCTGCTGGGGCTTTCGAAAGTGTGCAGACCGACAAGGAAGGCAGGGGTGAAGACTGGGTGGAAGATGATGTAGAGGACGATGAGGTCCTCGACCCCACATGGAATCAAGGTCATGCGAGTGACCTATGTAGTTCGGAGAAGGAGGCAGTGGTCGCACAGAGCCACCAGCACAGCAGAAGAGGGAGCAGGGTGCAAAAGCGGAGCTGCTGTCCTCTAGTACGCCTGCTACTGCCCACCGCAGCAAGGGACCGAGCACACCAAAGTCAGCTCCAAGGAGTTTCCTGGCGTGGCAGTTCTTCAGACAATGTGCAGACGACAAGACACGAGTGGTTTGCACGCTTTGCAATCAGAGCCTGAAGCGAGGCATTAACGTTCTCAACCTGATCACAACCTGCATGACCAGGCATTTGAGTGCAAAGCACGAGCTGCCTCTTCTGCTCTTCTGCTGCAGGCTAAGCCTCTTTATCCACCTCTGGAGTGACAGTGCCACCTGGCACCCTGCAAACAGAGGATCTGCCAGCAACACCAACACCTGGGTCATCAAGCATCTCCGCAATGTCCCACGGAAGCGTTCAGCTCTCCATCTCCCAAACGCTGGCGAGGAAGAGGAAGTACCCCCTTACCAACCCGTGATCCCTAGCCCTGAATGCCAGCATTTCTATATTACTGGCCTTTGAAATGCTGTCATTCCGCAAGGTGCACCTGACTAAGAATACGTGGACCAGTAAGCACGATCAGGGACGTTATATCTCCATATCAGCACACTGGGTAAATGCAGTGGCGGCTGGGCCTGAGGCGGATAGCAGTTTGGCGCATGTCCTTCCATCACCGAGGATTGCAGGGCCCTTTAGTTTGCCTCATGTTGCTTCCTCCTCCTACTCTGCTTCCTTATCCTCTACCGGCTCCTCCTCCGGTCAACGTAACACCTTCAGCACAGCCAGGGGTAAACGACAGCAGGCAGTTTTAAAACTTATCCGTTTGGGGGACAAACCCTACACCGCGCAGGAGCTGTGGACGGGCCTTGAACAACAGACCGATGAGTGGTTGTGCCAGTCAGCCTCAAGCCCGGCCTGGTAGTGTGCGATAATGGGCTAAATCTCGTAGCAGCTCTGGGAGTAGCCGGTTTGACGCACATCCCCTGCCTGGCGCATGTGCTGAATTTGGTGGTGCAGAGATTCCTTAAAAATTACCCCGACATGTCAGAGCTGCTGCATAAAGTGCGGGCCGTCTGTGCGCGCTTTTGGCGTTCTCACCCATCTGCTGCTCGCCTGTCAGCGCTGCAGCGTAACTTCGGTCTTCCCGCTCACCGCCTCTTATTCATCGTGCCCACAAGGTGGAACTCCACCTTGCACATGCTGGCCAGACTGTGCGAGCAGCAGCAGGCGATAGTGGAGTTTCAGCTGCAGCACGCACGGGTGAGTCGCTCGGCGGAACAGCACCACTTCACCACCAATGACTGGGCCTCCATTCGAGACCTGTGTACCTTGTTGCGCTTTATCGAGTACTCCACCAACATGGCCAGTCCCGATAACGCCGTTCTCAGCGTTACTATCCCACTTCTATGCCCACTACACAGTAATTAAGCCCACCTTGTGGTCCCTTCAAAATAGTTATGTCCTCCTTGTGGCCCCTCACAGTAGTTATGGCCAGATATATGCCCCCCTTACAGTAGTTATGGCCAGATGTATCCCCCTCACAGTAGTAATGCCCAGATATGTGTCCCCCTTACAGTAGTTATGGCCAGATATGTGCCCCCTCATTGTAGTTATGGCCAGATATGTGCCCCCTCACTGTAGTTATGGCCAGATATGTGTCCCCCTTACAGTAGTTATGGCCAGATATGTGCCCCCTCACTGTAGTTATGGCCAGATATGTGTCCCCCTAGGACAGCGGGCAAAATGGAATATATATACAGCGGAGGCAAAAAATGGAATACATACACAGGGGACAAATGGAATATATACAAAGGGGGCAACATGGATATATATACAGGAGCCCTGTATTTTATATATATATATATATATATATATATATTATACAGGGCCCCTGTATATACACTCACCTAAAGAATTATTAGGAACACCATACTAATACGGTGTTGGACCCCCTTTTGCCTTCAGAACTGCCTTAATTCTACATGGCATTGATTCAACACATCCAGGGCACGAAGCTCCCGTTCCACCACATCCCAAAGATGCTCTATTGGGTTGAGATCTGGTGACTGTGGGGACCATTTTAGTACAGTGAACTCATTGTCATGTTCAAGAAACCAATTTGAAATGATTCGAGCTTTGTGACATGGTGCATTATCCTGCTGGAAGTAGCCATCAGAGGATGGATGCATGTTCTCATTCTGTTTACGCCAAATTCGGACTCTACCATTTGAATGTCTCAACAGAAATCGAGACTCATCAGACCAGGCAACATTTTTCCAATCTTCAACAGTCCAATTTTGGTGAGCTTGTGCAAATTGTAGCCTCTTTTTCCTATTTGTAGTGGAGATGAGTGGTACCCGGTGGGGTCTTCTGCTGTTGTAGCCCATCCGCCTCAAGGTTGTGCGTGTTGTGGCTTCACAAATGCTTTGCTGCATACCTCGGTTGTAACGAGTGGTTATTTCAGTCAACATTGCTCTTCTATCAGCTTGAATCAGTCGGCCCATTCTCCTCTGACCTCTAGCATCCACAAGGCATTTTTGCCCACAGGACTCCCTTTTCACACCATTCTTTTTAAACCCTAGAAATGGTTGTGCGTGAAAATCCCAGTAACTGAGCAGATTGTGAAATACTCAGACCGGCTCGTCTGGCACCAACAACCATGCCACGCTCAAAATTGCTTAAATCACCTTTCTTTCCCATTCTGACATTCAGTTTGGAGTTCAGGAGATTGTCTTGACCAGGACCATACCCCTAAATGCATTGAAGCAACTGCCATGTGATTGGTTGACTAGATAATTGCATTAATGAGAAATAGAACAGGTGTTCCTAATAATTCTTTAGGTGAGTGTATATCCATGTTGCCCCCTTTGTATATATTCCATTTTTTTACCCCCTCTGTATATATTACATTTTTGTCATTTTTTGTATTTTGCCAAATATTTCATAAAATTTGACCCCGGGGTCGGGCCCCTATGAAGGATTTTCCGCACTGCCAGATGCTCCCTGTGTTATGAGCCGGCACATACAAAAAAACTTACCTACTCTGAACCTGCTCTACTCCCGCCGTCTTGTTCATAATCCCGTCTTCTGGCGTGCGTCGGCCGCATCATCCCGTCAACCAAAGTGATCCCGCGAGACCTGGCGCGAGGGTCACGGGTCTGGAGCAAGGCACTGGCAGCAGCCCTGGATGGATGGAGGAGGGGCCGCAGAGTAAGTTACTAACCGCGAGTGCGCAGTGCTGCACCGCCGACCAGGCACAGAGGCCGGGGCCCATCCAGCCATATACTATTAAAAATTTTTAAATCATTTGCGGTGGGGCTGTGGGCCCCAGCTGCCTTGGGTACAGCACTACTGCAGGGGCCAGGGGTCCACAGGCGGCCGGGCCCCCTGGAGTCCCGGGCCCGGTCGCAACTGTGACCGCTGCGACCCTTGTATGTACGCGCCTGCACAGGAGGCAAAAAGCAGACTGCAAATGTGTCTAGAGTGAGCCATCCACCATGCATGGTCAAATCTTGCACTCCCAGGACACCGGCACAACGCTCCGCAGTGTGGGCTTTTTTTAAAGTGTCAGCTGCTGACAATAGTGTTGCCATCTCCAGCCTGTGCTGTCAACGCATAAGTCGCGGTAAGCCCAACACTCACCTAGGGACGACGGCCTTAAGAAGGCACCTGGCCTCCCATCACCGAGGCCAGTGGGAGCAATGCTGTCAGAACCCAGATATCCACACTCCCGACACTCCACGTCCTGCCTCTTCTCCTTCTCCTCTCTCCTCCCATTTGTCCTCCACTCCACCTTCCACCATGCCGACGTCGCATTCATCTGGCAGAAGGCAGGCTTCCGTGTCCCAAATATTCCAGCTGACCACTGGCTTGTAGGAACTGCTAGCCCACCAACTACTGCCATATAAATTGGTGGACTTGAAGGCCTCTAGAAAATTTGTGGCCATTGGCACACTGCAATGGAAGGTTTCCGGAAGGAAATATTTCTCCCAGAAGAGCATCCCAGAGCTATATGGCCACGTTCAGCGGCAATTGAATATATCTCTGGTACACAGTGTCAGTGCCAAGATTCATCTGACCACAGACACGTGGTCTAGCAAACACAGGCAGGGAAGGTACATAACTTTTACTGCCCACTAGGTGAACCTTCTGACGGCTGTCAAGCATGTAACCCGTGTGGATTTGGTGTTACCGTCATGGATTGCATGCAGGCCTGCCTCTTCTTCTTCTCCTCCTCCTACTCCATCCTCCGTCTCCTCCTCGGCTGACTTCTCCTTTTCCACTGCTACCACCTCTTCCGCTGCACACCCCAAGCTCGCCAGAACCTATTTGACGTGCCAGGTAAGACTTTGCCATGTTGTGCTGCGGCTGTTGTGCCTGGAAGCCCAGAGCCACATCGCTCCTGCACTGCTTTCCGCTCTGCGGTCACAGGCCGATCAGTGGCTAACCCCACTCAATTTGACAGTTGGTAAAGTGGTGTGCGACAATGATGCCAATCTGCTGAGTGCACTGAAACAGGGCAAAATGACACACGTGCCGTGCATGGCACACGTCCTGAACTTAGTCGTGCAGCGATTCGTTGACAAATACCCCGGGGTCCAGGACATCTTGCAGCAGGCCAGGAAAATAGCTTGATGGGCTGTTCCAACAGCAACGTGCCATTAACGACTATCTTTACAAACTCTGCAGCAGGATAGGTTCTGGGGAGCTTGGTTTCTTTTCACCGCGCCAGTGGCTTCTCATGCGCGACGCATTCAGACTTCTGTGGCTATTTGATTTGATCACCAAACTGGTCAGTCGCAGCCAGGGCGCCATCAGTGACATCGTACCTTACGCCTTCTTTCTGGAGCGTGCATTGCATCGTGTCATTGATCAAGCCATCGAGGAGCAGGAGCTGGAAGATGAGGAAGTCACAATTCTGAATGAATTCACAGGGGGGGCTACTCCATCTGAGACAAGTCAGCAGGAGTCTGAAGAGGAGTCAGAGGAGAATGGTGGCTGCGGGAAGGAGTAGGAGCAAGAAGAGCAGGCTTTGAGGGGGACTTTAAACTTTTCAGGGATCCCTGGTGTTGTCCGTGGCTGGGGGGAGAAGACCAAGGAGGACATTCCCCTGGGCGATGAGCAGGAGTCAGGGAGCTCCACCGCTTACAATTTAGTGCAAATGGGGGCCTTCATGCTCTAGTGTTTGAAGAGGGACTCCCGTATAAAAAACATAAAGGGCAAGGACCAGTACAGGGTGGCAACGTACTTAGACCCCCGGTACAAACACAAAATGGCAGACATGTTACTAGCATCACAGAGAGCTGTCAGAATGAAGCATTTGCAGGCCTTGCTGCGAGAGATGCTGCATTCTGCTGTTGCGGGTGCTGGCAGAGGAATTTCCACCCACAGCAAAACAGGTGTGGGTACCTATCCTACCGCGCCTGTAAGAAGAGGGCGGTTTGAAGATATTTGGTCACCACAAAACACGGACACTAGCAATGTGCATTCCGCAATTTGTGGACCGCATATGGCCGTCACTATAATAGAAAATGCCTAATCTTGTCTGCAATTGCGGACAAGAATAGGACATGTTCTATTTTTTCATGGAAACAGAAGCACAGATGCGGAAGTGGGGATCCACAAATGTGGATCCGCAAATGCGGATGCGGACAACACATTCTGGCCCCATTGAAAATGAATGGGTCTGCACCCGTTCCGCAAAATTGCAGAACGGATACAGACCCATTTTGTGGACGTGTGAATGGAAAAGATATCCCTCAAAATGAAAATAAATTAAATTATTAAAGTTAAAGGGGTTCTGCACTTTCTTTAAACTGATGATCTATCCTCTGGATAGATCATCAGCATCTGATCTGCGGGGGTCCGACACCCGGGACCCCTGCCAATCAGCTGTTTGAGAAGGCAGCGGCACTCCAGCAGCGGAGCGGCCTTCTCACTGTTTACCGCTGGCCCAGTGACGTCACGACTAGTATCAACTAGCATGGGCGGGGCTAAGCTCCATTCAAGTGAACAGAGCTTAGCTCCGCCCACGCTAGTTGATACTAGTCGTGACGTCACTGGGCCAGCGGTAAACCGCGAGAAGGCCGCGGCACTGCTATAGCGCTGCTGCCTTCTCAAACAGCTGATCAGCATGGGTCCCTGGTGTCGGACCCCACCGATCAGATGCTGATGATCTATCCAGAGGATAGATCATCAGTTAAAACAAAGTGCAGAACCCCTTTAAGCAAAAAGCATAGATGTGGTAGGCAATAACAAGTGCTCAGCGGCACTAAATCAGGTGCTCGGCGGCAACAAATGAGAAACCATATGTCCTACCACAATCCGGGGGGTTCCAGTGCACATCCATGAATCCTGGAGGGAAAGCAAAAAACATCTATCCCTGGGCTAAATGATGATGTTGTATTGAAGGACAGGGTGGGCAGAGAACTGTCCCTGATATTGCTCTACAGGGGGGTGCTATTCTGGCCCTGATAGCCTAACCACAGACCACCCGCCCTGATAAGAGCGACCCCGTCTGGAACCTTAACCTATATAAAAATGGCCCTAGTAAGCCCCTAGGCCCCTGACTTCCAGGTGATCACTATATAGATCTATGTGTTTTTGACTCATTATAAAAGTATATTATAAGTATATCGCACCAATCTGTGTATCACACATATAGATAGCACACCTATACTAGTCCTTAAAATGACTTTTGTGGCCCTATTAGCTAGCGTTTGGTGTCCCTAACAGCCTGTCCATGCTCCACACAGCAACTTCTCCCTACACTGGCAAAACACTGAATGTAAAATGGCGGCCAGATCAGGTTTATTTATAAGGTAGGGGGTATGTCCATGTGCTAAAATGTCTCAATTGGCTGTCCTGTACCACCTGATGGATATGTCATGGTTCAAAGTTCTTCACAATGTAAAAGAATATGGCGGGCGCGAATATCTCCATATGTTCGCATGTTTGGTGTATCGCGAACATGCAAAGTTAGCCGCGAAACGACCGCCGGGCGAACCGCAAGGCCATCTCTATTAGACAGATTTGTGAACAATATTTGCGAGTAATGGGTCTTTTGTGTATTTAGAAAATGTTTCAGATCTTTGAGTTCAGCTCATGCAAAATGGGAGCAAAACCGAAAGTGTTGCGTTTATATTTTTGCTCAGTGTATATAGCACATACAGAACACATCATAAATGAATCTCTTTAAAGCTAATAAATATACAGTATAGCTGTAATTTCTACATTCACGACCAATTGAACTGTCTATTGGAATCCCACTGTTTTATAGCTCTCTTAAGCTCTATGTCAAATTATACCACTATGCTTATACTGTTCTTTTTAAGCCATAGCTCACTTAAGATCCAAGTGAGGAAGTAATTTGCACAAATGATAATGGATAATTCTGTTCTTACTTCAATCTAATTTTACACCACTTGTAACAAACTGAGAACACAAAGCAATAAACACTTTCTCTTCTACTTTTTAATGGAATGCTATTACATTTATAAAACTTTCAACTAACAGAAAATTGATAAGCTGTCAGTGTCAAACAATCCCATACCTTTTTACTGACATTTTTGAAGAATTCATGATTGCTTTTTTCCGACATATGCCATACATTTTGAAGACTACATATCTCCTGTGGTATAAATTTTACATTTTTTAGATTAATTACCCGTTCATTTGCATTTGGAAACTTTAAATGTTTATTTTCATGTGTATATTAGAGAATACGTACAAGACCAGAGCAGGTTGGCACCACACACTTCCACAACTACAATACAGCTCAGCGGAGGAAGGGGGTGAGGGGTGGGGGGAATACATGGGCGGTGCATAATGGTTAAAGGACATTTCAAATATGAAAAAGTAGAAGGAAGTATTCACGGCATTCACCCTGTCACATAAAGTCCAGTTTATTGAATCTCAGTGCGCGATACAGGGTGCATAATACTCAGTGCTACAAGCTGGCCTGCGGCTGTTTCGCGTAGTGTGGCGCTTTCTCAAGGCCTAGTGGGGTTGACGTAAGCACGTCTTTTGAACCCCCACGCTACCTTTTTTCGGGTTAACCATTTCATTGAATGATTCACCAAACAAGACAAATAAATGAAACATTAAACATCATTCAAAAAAATATACAATCCCAATAATTTATAATTTAGCATATCAAATATATACAAATATATATATATATATATATATATATATATATATATATATATAAAATAAAAACCAATTGATTAAAATAAAGGTCATTTTGATCATTGAATCCACATGGTCCTAGTGCATTCGTCTTCATTATCCACCTTGCTTCAGATTGTAAAAGAGATCTGTGACAGTCAGAACCGTTTACTGGTGGCTGTATTGTCTGTAGACCTGCAAATCGCAGACACTGATTATCAAAAGTACAAAGAATAACATAAACAGCTAAATCAGTACGGCAAGAAATTTAGTCGTTTACTTTATGCATTATTGGGCCAACTCGAATACTCTTCCCCACTCGCATATAGCCACATGAGCCACATCTATAATTGCCACACGGTATAAATTTACCTAAGCAATTATCATATTTGCATCCTTCAAAATATCCATGTACCAACATGTCCCTAAGGCTCTTACTTTTACAAAATGCTACAATAGGGTTTTTTTTTTTGCACGTTCAGCCAGGTCACATTCACCCTCAATGAAATGCCAGTTCTTAAGTATGGCACAGTTATTATGCTCTGACATGGGACTATATTTAAATAAAAAACAAACCTTTCTTGCCCTTTTCTGTCAACTCGCTCTGTTAATAACTTTTTACAGTCCTGTTTCTGGTTGATAACCTCTTTACTGTAACCCCTAGTATGCAATCTATCGGTTAGTTCTTGAGCTTGTTGTAAAAAGACTTGATTGTCACTATTCAACCATCTTAAGTTGAGAGTTAAATTGGCCATACGGAAGAGATCTTTTAACATGTTCAGGATGATAACTATTAAAGTGCAGTAACAAATTAGTATTTAAATTAAATTGCAGTTTTCTTACAATAGCCCCCTGCAGTGATTTGATGATTATACGTAAATCACTATCTTAACATCGAGGAAGTCTATTTCTCGGCCACCAAAGTGAGCAGTGAATGTCATATTCATATCTTTGACATTAATATATGAGACAAACCCGTTAAACTGCCCCTCCGTACCTATCCACACTATAAGGACATCATCGATAAAACGTGTCCAGTATTTTATATATTTCAGGAATGGATTATTTGTCCAGCCTGCTCTCATTATCCCATTCTAAATCATCGAGATTCTGCAAGAGTGCTTTAGAGTCCTTCAAATACGAAGGAATACTTTTTGAGAGGGTGTAAAAGCCAATCTGAATAGGACTGAGCGCCTGCCAGCTAAAATTGGTCTATCAGGGGGATTCTCCATTGTTTTATGAATTTTAGGCAAAAAATACCAATTAGATTTAGATGGGTATAGAGGAAACAATTTCTCCGCTAATCTCTGGGAAATCACATTAGACTCAAAGCCTTGTCTCAGAAACAAACATAATTTAGTTTGTATAGCAACTGTGGGGTCTCCTTCCAAATTCTCATAAGTGACCCGATCAGTTAATTCTCACATAGCCTACAGTACTTCTCATAGTAAGTCCTATGCATGATCACTACATTCCCACCATTGTCAGCCGGTTTGATCATCAATTGATCCTGGTTAATATATTAGTAATTCAACTAGATCTACATATACAGTGCCTTGAAAAAGTATTCATATCCCTTAAACATTTCCCCATTTTTTCACGTTACACCCACAAACTTAAATGTATTTTGTAGTGATTTATGTGATAGACCAACACAAAGTAGCAAGTATGTGTGAAATGAAAAGAAAATGACACATGGTTTTCAAAATGTTTTATAAATAAAAATCTGGAAAGTGTGGCATGCATTTGTATTATGCCCCCGAGTCAATACTTTGTAGGACCACTGCAAATACAATGGAAAATCTTTTGGGGTACATAGAGTACAGACCAAAAGTTTGGACACACCTTCTCATTCAAAGAGTTTTCTTTATTTTCATGACTATGAAGGCATCAAAACTATGAATTAACACATGTGGAATTATATACATAACAAACAAGTGTGAAACAACTGCAAATATGTCATATTCTAGGTTCTTCAAAGTAGCCACCTTTTGCTTTGATTACTGCTTTGCACACTCTTGGCATTCTCTTGATGAGCTTCAAGAGGTAGTCCCCTGAAATGGTCTTCCAACAGTCTTGAAGGAGTTACCAGAGATGCTTAGCACTTGTTGGCCCTTTTGCCTTCACTCTGCGGTCCAGCTCACCCCAAACCATCTCGATTGGGTTCAGGTCCGGTGACTGTGGAGGCCAGGTCATCTGGCGCAGCACCCCATCACTCTCCTTCATGGTCAAATAGCCCTTACTTTCAAAGTTTTCCCAATTTTTTGGCTGACTGACTGACCTTCATTTCTTAAAGTAATGATGGCCATTCGTTTTTCTTTACTTAGCTGCTTTTTTCTTGCCATAATACAAATTCTAACAGTCTATTCAGTAGGACTATCAGCTGTGTATCCACCTGACTTCTCCTCAACGCAACTGATGGTCCCAACCCCATTTATAAGGCAAGAAATCCCACTTATTAAACCTGACAGGGCACACCTGTGAAGTGAAAACCATTTAAGAGGACTACCTCTTGAAACTCATCAAGAGAATGCCAAAGGTGTGCAAAGCAGTAATCAAAGCAAAAGGTGGCTACTTTGAAGAACCTAGAATATGACATATTTTCAGTTGTTTCACACTTGTTTGTTATGTATATAATTCCACATGTGTTAATTCATAGTTTTGATGCCTTCAGTGTGAATCTACAATTTTCATAGTCATGAAAATAAAGAAAAATCTTTGAATGAGAAGGTGTGTCCAAACTTTTGGTCTGTACTGTATGTCTCTACCAGCTTTGCACATCTAGAGGCTGACATTTTTGCCCATTCTTCTTTGCAAAATAGCTCAAGCTCAGTCAGATTGGATTGAGAGTATATGTGAACCACAATTTTCAACTCTTGCCCCAGATTCTCAATGGGATTTAGGTTTTGACTTTGACTGGGTCCTTCTAACTCATGAATTTGCTTTGATCTAAACCATTACATTGTAGCTCTGGCTATATGTTTTGGGTTGTTTTCCTGCTGGAAGGTAAACCTCCACCCCAGTCTCAAGTCTTTTGCAGCCTCTACAAGGTTTCCCCCTCCGACAAACAACAGTCTTAAATCTACGCCAGATTCCTTGCTGGCATAGATTTTAGATAATTTTCTTCTATTTTCTACGCTGGCCTGCCTTCTTCCTCGCCCATGCCACACCCGCATGTTTAGAACTGGCGTACGTGGTGTGGAACAGGAAGAAGTCACAGATTTAGCTGCAAATCACCTTTACAGCAAAGTCTGGTGTTGTTTCTTGTTTCTGAGAAAAAAAAATGATAAACAGTGATCAGTACTAGGGATGAGCGAACCCGAACTGTATAGTTCGGGTTCGTACCGAATTTTGGGGTGTCCGTGACACGGACCCGAACCCGAACATTTTCGTAAAAGTCCGGGTTCGGGTTCGGGTTCGGTGTTCGGCGCTTTCTTGGCGCTTTTTGAAAGGCTGCAAAGCAGCCAATCAACAAGCGTCATACTACTTGCCCCAAGAGGCCATCACAGCCATGCCTACTATTGGCATGGCTGTGTTTGGCCAGTGCAGCATGTGACCCAGCCTCTATTTAAGCTGGAGTCACGTAGCGCCGCACGTCACTCTGCTATGATCAGTATAGGGAGAGGTTGCAGCTGCGACGTTAGGGCGAGATTAGGCAGATTAACTCCTCCAAAAGACTTCATTCTGTGATCGATCTGCAGCTGTGGATCATTGAAGTGCTATTATTGACTTGCTCACTTTTTTGAGGCTGCCCAGAGCGTTTTTAGATCACTTTTTTTCTGGGGTGATCGGCGGCCATTTTGTGACTTGTGGTGCGCCAACACAAGCTATCACCAAGTGTATTTAACCATCGATAGTGTGGTTATTTTGTGCTATATCCTACATCAGCTGCAGGCTGAGCCTGTGTCACCGAAGTGCATTTAACCATCAACAGTCTGGTTATTTTTTGGCCATATACTACATCAGCTGCAGGCTGAGCCTGTGTCACCGAAGTGCATTTAACCATCGACAGTCTGATTATTTTTTGCCCATATACTACATCTGGTGCAGGCTGAGCCTGTGTCACCCAAGTGCATTTAACCATCAACAGTGTGGTTATTTTTTGGCCATATATTACATCAGGGGCAAGTTGAGCCTGTCACACAGCGCAAAAAAAAACAGGCCTCACATCTCTATTTAACCAAATCTGTACTGTTTTAGCTGGTCAAGTTATTTGTAGTGACCGTAAAAGCACACTTTTTTTTCTGGGTTGAAAAACCATTCCCAAATTTGCCATTCTCAAAATAACTAGTTTCTGGTATTTGAAGCGTACTTGAAATCTATCACAAAAAGAATATCTTACATTGAAGCTAGTGATAGTGTCATTCGAAAAAACCTAAGACACACGCTAGCGTGCAGATAGAAGTCTGATTCTGTGATTAAACCTATACCTGTCACACAGCGCAAAAAAAAACAGGCCTCACATCTCTATTTAACCAAATCTGTACTGTTTTAGCTGGTCAAGTTATTTGTAGTGACCGTAAAAGCACACTTTTTTTTCTGGGTTGAAAAACCATTCCCAAATTTGCCATTCTCAAAATAACTAGTTTCTGGTATTTGAGGCCTACTTGAAATCTATCCCAAAAAGAATATCTTACATTGAAGGTACTGATAGTGTCATTCAGAAAAACCTAAGACACACGCTAGCGTGCAGATAGAAATCTAATTCTGTGATTAAACCTATACCTGTCACACAGCGCAAAAAAAAACAGGCCTCACATCTCTATTTAACCAAATCTGTACTGTTTTAGCTGGTCAAGTTATTTGTAGTGACCGTAAAAGCACACTTTTTTTTCTGGGTTGAAAAACCATTCCCAAATTTGCCATTCTCAAAATAACTAGTTTCTGGTATTTGAGGCCTACTTGAAATCTATCCCAAAAAGAATATCTTACATTGAAGCTAGTGATAGTGTCATTCAGAAAAACCTAAGACACACGCTAGCGTGCAGATAGAAGTCTGATTCTGTGAATAAACCTATACCTGTCACACAGCGCAAAAAAAAGCAGGCCTCACCTCTCTACTTAACCAAATCTGTACTGTTTTAGCTGGTCAAGTTATTTGTAGTGACCGTAAAAGCACACTTTTTTTTCTGGGTTGAAAAACCATTCCCAAATTTGTCATTCTCAAAATAACTAGTTTCTGGTATTTGAGGCCTACTTGAAATCTATCCCAAAAAGAATATCTTACATTGAAGTTAGTGATAGTGTCATTCAGAAAAACCTAAGACACACGCTAGCGTGCAGATAGAAGTCTGATTCTGTGATTAAACCTATACCTGTCACACAGCGCAAAAAAAAACAGGCCTCACATCTCTATTTAACCAAATCTGTACTGTTTTAGCTGGTCAAGTTATTTGTAGTGACCGTAAAAGCACACTTTTTTTTCTGGGTTGAAAAACCATTCCCAAATTTGCCATTCTCAAAATAACTAGTTTCTGGTATTTGAGGCCTACTTGAAATCTATCCCAAAAAGAATATCTTACATTGAAGCTAATGATAGTGTCATTCAGAAAAACCTAAGACACACGCTAGCGTGCAGATAGAAGTCTGATTCTATGATTAAACCTATACCTGTCACACAGCGCAAAAAAAAACAGGCCTCACATCTCTATTTAACCAAATCTGTACTGTTTTAGCTGGTCAAGTTATTTGTAGTGACCGTAAAAGCACACTTTTTTTTCTGGGTTGAAAAACCATTCCCAAATTTGCCATTCTCAAAATAACTAGTTTCTGGTATTTGAGGCCTACTTGAAATCTATCCCAAAAAGAATATCTTACATTGAAGCTAGTGATAGTGTCATTTAGAAAAACCTAAGACACACGCTAGCATGCTGATAGAAGTCTGATTCTGTGATTAAACCTATACCTGTCACACAGCGCAAAAAAAAACAGGCCTCAAATCTCTATTTAACCAAATCTGTACTGTTTTAGCTGGTCAAGTTATTTGTAGTGACCGTAAAAGCACACTTTTTTTTCTGGGTTGAAAAACCATTCCCAAATTTGCCATTCTCAAAATAACTAGTTTCTGGTATTTGAGGCCTACTTGAAATCTATCCCAAAAAGAATATCTTACATTGAAGCTAGTGATAGTGTCATTCAGAAAAACCTAAGACACACGCTAGCGTGCAGATAGAAGTCTGATTCTGTGAATAAACCTATACCTGTCACACAGCGCAAAAAAAAGCAGGCCTCACATCTCTACTTAACCAAATCTGTACTGTTTTAGCTGGTCAAGTTATTTGTAGTGACCGTAAAAGCACACTTTTTTTTCTGGGTTGAAAAACCATTCCCAAATTTGCCATTCTCAAAATAACTAGTTTCTGGTATTTGAGGCCTACTTGAAATCTATCCCAAAAAGAATATCTTACATTGAAGCTAGTGATAGTGTCATTCAGAAAAACCTAAGACACACGCTAGCGTGCAGATAGAAGTCTGATTCTGTGATTAAACCTATACCTGTCACACAGCGCAAAAAAAAACAGGCCTCACATCTCTATTTAACCAAATCTGTACTGTTTTAGCTGGTCAAGTTATTTGTAGTGACCGTAAAAGCACACTTTTTTTTTCTGGGTTGAAAAACCATTCCCAAATTTGCCATTCTCAAAATAACTAGTTTCTGGTATTTGAGGCCTACTTGAAATCTATCCCAAAAAGAATATCTTACATTGAAGCTAGTGATAGTGTCATTCAGAAAAACCTAAGACACACGCTAGCGTGCTGATAGAAGTCTGATTCTGTGATTAAACCTATACCTGTCACACAGCGCAAAAAAAAACAGGCCTCACATCTCTATTTAACCAAATCTGTACTGTTTTAGCTGGTCAAGTTATTTGTAGTGACCGTAAAAGCACACTTTTTTTTCTGGGTTGAAAAACCATTCCCAAATTTGCCATTCTCAAAATAACTAGTTTCTGGTATTTGAGGCCTACTTGAAATCTATCCCAAAAAGAATATCTTACATTGAAGCTAATGATAGTGTCATTCAGAAAAACCTAAGACACACGCTAGCGTGCAGATAGAAGTCTGATTCTGTGATTAAACCTATACCTGTCACACAGCGCAAAAAAAAACAGGCCTCACATCTCTATTTAACCAAATCTGTACTGTTTTAGCTGGTCAAGTTATTTGTAGTGACCGTAAAAGCACACTTTTTTTTTCTGGGTTGAAAAACCATTCCCAAATTTGCCATTCTCAAAATAACTAGTTTCTGGTATTTGAGGCCTACTTGAAATCTATCCCAAAAAGAATATCTTACATTGAAGCTAGTGATAGTGTCATTCAGAAAAACCTAAGACACACGCTAGCGTGCAGATAGAAGTCTGATTCTGTGATTAAACCTATACCTGTCACACAGCGCAAAAAAAAACAGGCCTCACATCTCTATTTAACCAAATCTGTACTGTTTTAGCTGGTCAAGTTATTTGTAGTGACCGTAAAAGCACACTTTTTTTTCTGGGTTGAAAAACCATTCCCAAATTTGCCATTCTCAAAATAATTAGTTTCTGGTATTTGAGGCCTACTTGAAATCTATCCCAAAAAGAATATCTTACATTGAAGGTACTGATAGTGTCATTCAGAAAAACCTAAGACACACGCTAGCGTGCTGAGAGAAGTCTGATTCTGTGATTAAACCTATACCTGTCACACAGCGCAAAAAAAAACAGGCCTTACATCTCTATTTAACCAAATCTGTACTGTTTTAGCTGGTCAAGTTATTTGTAGTGACCGTAAAAGCACACTTTTTTTTCTGGGTTGAAAAACCATTCCCAAATATGCCATTCTCAAAATAACTAGTTTCTGGTATTTGAGGCCTACTTGAAATCTATCCCAAAAAGAATATCTTACATTGAAGCTAGTGATAGTGTCATTCAGAAAAACCTAAGACACACGCTAGCGTGCTGATAGAAGTCTGATTCTGTGATTAAACCTATTCCTGTCACACAGCGCAAAAAAAAACAGGCCTCACATCTCTATTTAACCAAATCTGTACTGTTTTAGCTGGTCAAGTTATTTGTAGTGACCGTAAAAGCACATTTTTTTTTCTGGGTTGAAAAACCATTCCCAAATTTGCCATTCTCAAAATTGTGGTGAACGGGAACAATGACGAAAACATCTAATAAGGGACGCGGACGTGGACATGGTCGTGGTGGTGTTAGTGGACCCTCTGGTGCTGGGAGAGGACGTGGCCGTTCTGCCACAGCCACACGTCCTAGTGAACCAACTACCTCAGGTCCCAGTAGCCAGCAGAATTTACAGCGATATTTGGTGGGGCCCAATGCCGTTCTAAGGATGGTAAGGCCTGAGCAGGTACAGGCATTAGTCAATTGGGTGGCCGACAGTGGATCCAGCACGTTCACATTATCTCCCACCCAGTCTTCTGCAGAAAGCGCACAGATGGCGCATGAAAACCAAGCCCATCGGTCTGTCACATCACCCCCATGCATATCAGGGAAACTGTCTGAGCCTCAAGTTATGCAGCAGTCTCTTATGCTGTTTGAAGACTCTGCTGCCAGGGTTTCCCAAGGGCATCCACCTACCCTTCCCCAGGGGTGGAAGAGTTAGAATGCACTAACGCACAACCACTTATTTTTCCTGATAATGAGGACATGGGAATACCACCTCAGCACGTCTCTGATGATGACGAAACACAGGTGCCAACTGCTGCGTCTTTCTGCCGTGTGCAGACTGAACAGGAGGTCAGGGATCAAGACTGGGTGGAAGACGATGCAGGGGACGATGAGGTCCTAGATCCCACATGGAATGAAGGTCGTGCCACTGACTTTCACAGTTCGGAGGAAGAGGCAGTGGTGAGACCGAGCCAACAGCGTAGCAAAAGAGGGAGCAGTGGGCAAAATCAGAACACCCGCCGCCAAGAGACTCCGCCTGCTACTGACCGCCGCCATCTGGGACCGAGCACCCCAAAGGCAGCTTCAAGGAGTTCCCTGGCATGGCACTTCTTCAAACAATGTGCTGACGACAAGACCCGAGTGGTTTGCACGCTGTGCCATCAGAGCCTGAAGCGAGGCATTAACGTTCTGAACCTTAGCACAACCTGCATGACCAGGCACCTGCATGCAAAGCATGAACTGCAGTGGAGTAAACACCTTAAAAACAAAGAAGTCACTCACGCTCCCCCTGCTACCTCTTCTGCTGCTGCTGCCTCGGCCTCTTCTGCTGCTGCCGCCGCCTCGGCCTCTTCCTCCGCCTCTGGAGGAACGTTGGCACCTGCCGCCCAGCAAACATGGGATGTACCACCAACACCACCACCTGCGTCACCAAGCATCTCAACCATGTCACACGGCAGCGTTCAGCTCTCCATCTCACAAACATTTGAGAGAAAGCGTAAATTCCCACCTAGCCACCCTCGATCCCTGGCCCTGAATGCCAGCATTTCTAAACTACTGGCCTATGAAATGCTGTCATTTAGGCTGGTGGACACACACAGCTTCAAACAGCTCATGTCACTTGCTGTCCCACAGTATGTTGTTCCCAGCCGCCACTACTTCTCCAAGAGAGCCGTGCCTTCCCTGCACAAACAAGTGTCCGATAAAATCAAGTGTGCACTGCGCAACGCCATCTGTGGCAAGGTCCACCTAACCACAGATACGTGGACCAGTAAGCACGGCCAGGGACACTATATCTCCCTAACTGCACACTGGGTAAATGTAGTGGCGGCTGGGCCCCAGGCGGAGAGCTGTTTGGCGCACGTCCTTCCGCCGCCAAGGATCGCAGGGCAACATTCTTTGCCTCCTGTCTCCTCCTCCTCCTACTCAGCTTCCTCCTCCTCTTCTTCCACCTGCTCATCCAGTCAGCCACACACCTTCACCACCAACTTCAGCACAGCACGGGGTAAACGTCAGCAGGCCATTCTGAAACTCATATGTTTGGGGGACAGGCCCCACACCGCACAGGAGTTGTGGCGGGGTATAGAACAACAGACCGACGAGTGGTTGCTGCCGGTGAGCCTCAAGCCCGGCCTGGTGGTGTGCGATAATGGGCGAAATCTCGTTGCAGCTCTGGGACTAGCCGGTTTGACGCACATCCCTTGGCTGGCGCATGTGCTGAATTTGGTGGTGCAGAAGTTCATTCGCAACTACCCCGACATGTCAGAGCTGCTGCATAAAGTGCGGGCCGTCTGTTCGCGCTTCCGGCGTTCACACCCTGCCGCTGCTCACCTGTCTGCGCTACAGCGTAACTTCGGCCTTCCCGCTCACCGCCTCATATGCGATGTACCCGCCAGGTGGAACTCCACCTTGCATATGCTGGACAGACTGTGCGAGCAGCAGCAGGCCATAGTGGAGTTTCGGCTGCAGCACGCACGGGTCAGTTGCACTGCGGATCAGACCCACTTCACCACCAATGACTGGGCCTCCATGCGAGACCTGTGTGCCCTGTTGCGCTGTTTCGAGTACTCCACCAACATGGCCAGTGGCGATGACGACGTTATCAGCGTTACAATACCACTTCAATGTCTCCTTGAGAAAACACTTAGGGCGATGATGGAAGAGGAGGTGGCCCAGGAGGAAGCACTTTCAGGCCAGTCTCTTCAAAGTGACTCAGAGGGAGGTTTTTTGCAACACCAGAGGCCAGGTACAAATGTGGCCAGACAGGGCCCACTACTGGAGGACGAAGAGGACGAGGATGAGGAGGAGGTGGAGGAGGATGAGGATGAAGCATGTTCACAGCGGGGTGGCACCCAAAGCAGCTCGGGCCCATCACTGGTGCGTGGCTGGGGGGAAACACAGGACGATGACGATACGCCTCCCACAGAGGACAGCTTGTCCTTACCTCTGGGCAGCCTGGCACACATGAGCGACTACATGCTGCAGTGCCTGCGCAACGACAGCAGAGTTGCCCACATTTTAACGTGTGCGGAATACTGGGTTGCTTTCTGCTGGATCCCCGGTACAAAGACAATGTGCCCACCTTACTTCCTACACTGGAGCGTGATAGGAAGATGCGCGAGTACAAGCGCACGTTGGTAGACGCGCTACTGAGAGCATTCCCAAATGTCACAGGGGAACCAGTGGAAGCCCAAGGCGAAGGCAGAGGAGGATCAAGAGGTCGCCAACGCAGCTGTGTCACGGCAAGCTCCTCTGAGGGAAGGGTTAGCATGGCAGAGATGTGGAAAAGTTTTGTCACCACGCCACAGCTAACTGCACCACCACCTGATACGGAACGTGTTAGCAGGAGGCAACATTTCACTAACATGGTGGAACAGTACCTGTGCACACCCCTCCACGTACTGACTGATGGTTCGGCCCCATTCAACTTCTGGGTCTCCAAATTGTCCACGTGGCCAGAGCTAGCCTTTTATGCCTTGGAGGTGCTGGCCTGCCCGGCGGCCAGCGTTTTGTCTGAACGTGTATTCAGCACGGCAGGGGGCGTCATTACAGACAAACGCAGCCGCCTGTCTACAGCCAATGTGGACAAGCTGACGTTCATAAAAATGAACCAGGCATGGATCCCACAGGAACTGTCCTTCCCTTGTGCAGAT
>NW_024400466.1:0-30586 GCF_905171765.1 Bufo bufo | reverse complement strand
ACATACTGTTCTATTTCGCTCAATGGTTGTCTGCTGCTCAAAAACCTTCTTATGCTGAACGTCACTCTTTGTACGCCTAAGAAAGTAAGGCTGAATAATTTTCATTAGGTTTTCGGATATTTTAAGACCAAGGGCTTTTTCACCTGGCGTTGCATCTTTCTCTCTAGCCCTAATTATTGGGTTTTCATATTCCATTTTAAAAGTCTTAGCTGTTCCCAGCAGTGTTCCTTGACATGCAAAATCATACAAGGCCCACATCTCACGTAGATTGTTTTGGATTGGCGTGCCTGTCAGAAGAATGCGATTCTTAGCAGGAATTGCTGAACAAGATTTTGCAGTCTTTGTGGATGAGGATTTAATTTTATGAGCTTCATCTAAGATGATGTAATCCCATACAAACTCTCGTCCATTGCATGTGGCAAGCTGTTGCCAATTATTAATCAACATTTGATAAGTGGTGATGAGAACCCCACCCTTTCTCTGGATTTTTTCTAGGTTTCTGCTTCGTTCCTTTTTGCTAGTGCCATGAAATTCACTCACTCTCATGCCTGGAGTCCACTTTTCAAATTCTTTAACCCAATTACTAATTAGAGTTGTTGGCATTATTAATAGTACGCTATTGGTCAATTCAGCATCAAACATTCCAGAAAGGAAGGCAATAACTTGGATAGTCTTTCCCAGCCCCATGTCATCTGCCAAAATACCGCCTTTTCTTCCATCTCTGTTTAGTCTGTACATAAATGCAACACCTTCTTTTTGGTGTTCGAATAGCTTGTTGTATAGTTCTTTATAGAGCATTAGCCCACTGCCTAACACATCTATAAACTCATCATCTTGCTCATTTTGGACATCAAGCTGCTGGAGAGCTTCTTCAAGCTTTGCTATGCGACCTTTAAGCTTTTCACTGGGGTGCATGGAGTCCGCTTTTTGAAAGAATTCTATTGACTTTAACAGGTTTCCATTTTTGGCTTCTTGCTTTGCTTTTTGAACACATCTGCAAAAAAAAAATAAAAAAAAAAATAATAAACTGATATCATTTTTGAAATTCATTATAAATAGAACTGGTACATTCTGCTCATTACAAACCACATTATATAGAAGAGCGGGTACTTTACTTTTCAATATACAATAAGTGGTTTTACAGTCTTGACCAACAGTTTTGCACCAGACAAGTAGAGTAGGGGAGAGGAAAAACTGCCTGCCTTGGGGGGGGGGGGGGGGGGAAGAGAGTGAGAGAGTGAGTGAGTGAGTGAGTGAGTGTGTGTGTGTGTAGAAAGTGTCAGGACCTGTACTTGGATACAGCAGGCTGGCGGCACTACATGGGACACAGATGCCGCCAGCCTGCAGGACACTTGGACGACGGCAGGGTGTGAGGAGTAACAACTGTGGGGGGGGGGAACGGCGCTGTACTACAGTAATGCAGGCTGGCGGCACTATATGGCATACAGAGAGGCCACCAGCCTGCAGACAGTTACGGTACCGGTCCGGACACTCCAAAACCAGCTCACATGGAGATGATCAGGCGCAGCACTTGGTCATTAGTGAAACCGCCAGCCCGCTGCTTAGTGCCGCAATGTATGCACGGGCTGGCGGCTTCACTGAAGGGTACTGCGAGTGCTGCACGCCCGTTCTCCCGTCCATCCTCCTGCCCGTTCTCCCATGGTTTTATGGCAGCTCAGGAGCAGTTAGTGAGAGCTCCTGAGCTGTATCAAGTTACACATTTGGGCCACATTAGTTTTATAAGACGCACCAACTTTTGCCCTCTACCCCTTTTCCCAAATTTACGGATAAAATATATAAACAATCAATAAACATATCACATATTGCCACGTGCGAAAACTCCAAACTATTAAAATATAAAATAAAAATCTCCTATGCAGTGAGCGCCGTAACAGAAAAAAAAAATTAAATAAAAAAACTGCGTGATTCCCCATTTCTTTTAGTCACCATGTGGAAGGATATCTACTATCTTCATTCAGCATGACCTGCGCCGACGTCACCACGCGGTGAGTGGGTTTACGTCAAAGGTCTTTTTGCAGGTCCTGAAAGAAGTAAGACTATGATTCCGGCTGCGCGATCAAGTGGATAAGGTGAGTTAATTTTTTAACCACTCAATCAACATTTTAGTAAGCATTCTGTATTAAGAATGCTATTATTTTTCATTACAACCATGCAAGGTGGATTTGATTTAAAATCACGATTTAAATCACTAGTCAGTAAGGCTTGAATTAAATCATAGTTTTCTACATAAAGACTAATTCTTGCTGGTATAACTTATAATATGCAAGTAGATGAAGATTTTTAGAATAAAGAACTTTTCCTATTAGTTTGATTAGGTTGATTCTGTATTCATAGGTTTGTAGAAGTTAGGATTAAATGTCTTTCTCAACTCTGTTCATCTTATAACATTTATGCTGTGAAGAGGCCTGTGATCTCTGCTGAGTCAAATTCAGTTTTGAGAACTGCAAAAGTAAACCAAGCATTTGATAATATCTTACAAAAACCTCTGGAAGAGCATGACATTGTGAATGGATTAATGGAATTTATTTACCAAAAAAATTAAACATATACAGGCTTATTCTACAGAATTAAAAAAATTATCTTTATTTCATGATGTAATAACCTTTGGATGGTAATATATTTTCCTCAAAAAGAGTGTGTGTATATATATATATATATATATATATATATATATATATATATATATATATATATATGTTTATTACAGACCAAAAGTTTGGACACCTTCTCATTCAAAGAGTTTTCTTTATTTTCATGACTATGAAAATTGTAGATTCAAAACTATGAATTAACACATGTGGAATTATATACATAACAAACAAGTGTGAAACAACTGAAAATATGTCATATTCTAGGTTCTTCAAAGTAGCCACCTTTTGCTTTGATTACTGCTTTGCACACTCTTGGCATTCTCTTGATGAGCTTCAAGAGGTAGTCCCCTGAAATGGTCTTCCAACCGATTACTAATCATTTTTCAGTTCCCCCACGACAGCACCACAGAGAGATTACAGAGAAAACACCTTCCTTAAGGGTGGGAAACCACTTCCAAAACCTTCTTACCAAAGAGAAGATCAGAGACAGAATTAAGCTGCATCCTATAGTGACGGTAGAAAGTAGAGGGAGAAGACCACGTGGCCGCCTTACATATTTGTTCAATAGATACCTTAGCAGTCGCCGCCCAAGAAGTAGAGACTGCCCGAGTGGAATGAGCCTTCAGAGATAGAGGAGAACATCCGGAAAAGGAGTATGCTAGAGAAATGACCGTTCTAATCCATCTGGCAATGGAAATTTTCGAGGCTGTCTAACCCTTAACACCTGAAAAAAAAAAAAAGCCTCCTGCACTCCTTGGTCACTTCTAGGTAATGGATAATTCTTCTCACATCTTAAAAAAAAAAAAAAAAGGAAAAACCCTCTCTCCATAATTTTACGAAAAGTTCCCCCTCTCCAAAAAAAATTTACAAAAAGTTCCGTCCAGGTCTTATAGACTCCAGGAAATGGTTCATCAGTCTTTCTTTTTTGCAGAGCCCAATGGCTCTGCAAAAAAGAAAGACGGATGAACCATTTCCTGGAGTCTATAAGACCTGGACGGAACTTTCCGTAAAAATTTTTGGGTCTGGCCTAAGTACCACCCTATCTTCTAGAATTGACAAAGGGAGGATTGATAGAGATAAATTGAATCTCGCCAACCCTTCTAGCAGATGTTAGAACTACCAACAAGACTAGCTTAAGGGTAAGCATCTTTACTGAACAAGACTCCAAAGGCTCAAAGGGTTCTCTAGTTAACGCATTCAACACTAGGTTCAAATCCCACAGGGGAAAATTTGGACCTTTCAGAGGAACAATCCTATACAGCTTTGAAAAATCTCACTAACCAAGGTTTCATAGCAAAAAAAAATTCTAGAAAGGGCTGAAACTTGCACTTAAGAGTGCTCTTAGCGAACCCCATAGATACCCTTTTGAAGAAACTCTAAAATTTGTACAATAGAAATTTCACAGGGCAATAAATCTGCCTCTATTCCCGCAAAGGATAAGAATCTTTTTCAAATCCTAGCATAAATAGCATTTGTTACCGCTTTCCTACTCCTTAGCAATTTGGCTGTTAAGGCTTTTGAAAAAACCTGGCCGGAGTAGGAATGACCTCTCAAGTTCCATACCGTGAGATGCAGCCTCGCCACATCTGGATGATGTACGGGACCCTGGACCAGAAGGTTCGGAACTTCTGGGAGGATCCAAGAAGAGAACACTGCCATTTTTGGCCAAAACGAGCGATCATGATCATTCTTGCACCCTCTTTCCTGATTTTTTTTTTGAGAACAAGAGGGATCAGCTGTAGAGGGGTAAAGGCGTAACCCAGTGGATAGTCCCATCTCTGGAGCAAAGCATCCACCACCTTCGGGAATTCTCTTGGATTGAGAGAGCAAAATTCCTCTACCTTCCTGTTCTTTCTGGTGGAGAATAGATCTACTAAAGGACAGCCCCAGAGACTCACTATCTTTGCGAAAATTAGGGGGTTCGGGGCTTACTCCCCCTGCGACGGCTCAAAAAGTCCGCTTGGAGGTTTTCTTGTCCCTTTATGAGTATGGCCGAGAGAGGAGCAATCTTTTCTTCCATCTCTTGGAACAACAAATCTGCTTCTCTAAAGAGAGACTTATCTGGTCCCCCCACTGACTATTTAAATACGCCACCGTAACGAGATTGTCGGACATTATCCTGACATGCCTTTGTTGAATAAAGGGTAAAGCTGTTTTTAGAGCCAATCTTACTGCCATTAGCTCCTTTCTGTTTAATGAGAAAGTCTTCTGCATTGGAGACCACTGACCCTGAACGACCTAATTCAAGAAATGGGCTCCCCATCCATAAGGGCTGGCATCCATTCTTATTACCACAGGGTCTAGGTAACACCAAGGAATCCCCTGGCTTAGGTTTGCATAATCTTCCCACCAGGAAAGGGATTAGTGTCTTTTTGGAAATCATCATCTTCGAGTCTAAAGATTCTTCCAATTTTCATTAGAGATAGAAGGATCTCTCTTTAAAGCTGTCAAGTATGGAAATGTGGCCACTGTACAGCCGGGATACAGGAAGTCAGAGACCGTCGAATAGACATTGCTTTCCGAACTGTTAACTTTGGGTCTGATCGAATCCACTTCATTTTTGCCTGGATATGAAAAACCTTCTCCTGAGTCAGAAAGATCTTTTGAGCTACAGAGTCCAGGAGCAGACCCAGGAATAATAGTCTCGTTTGTGGTAACATTCTGGATTTTTCTAAACTTATGATCCAACCTATGAGCCCTCCAAGATGTTCCTCACTTTCTGCACCGCTGTCACACAACTTATGAGATCCTGCTAGGATTAGAAAATTGTCGAGGTAGGGTAGAAATGTTTATGTCTTTTTTTCAGATAAATGAAGCTACATCTGCCACCACTTTCGTAAAGATCCTCAGTGCCATGGAGAGGCCGAATGGAAGAGCCTGAAATTGAAGGCGAAATAACTCCCCTTCTATGCTCACCGCTACCCTGAGGAATTGTTGATGAGTCAGGTGAATTGGTATGTGATAAGCATCTCTTAAGTCTGTGATGGCCATAAAAACATCCAGGAAACAGAATATGAACCGCTGATTTCACAGTCTCCATCTTGAATTTCCTGAATAGTAGGATTTTGTTCAGTTGTTTCAAATTTATAACCGTGCGAAAAGAATCGTCCGTTTTTTTTTATACTAAAAACAGGGTTGAATAGAATCCTTTTCCTTGTTCTTCCGCTGGAATTGGGACTAATACTTGTTTGCTTAACATTTTTTTTTTACTCCTATCTCTGGAGATACTTTTGTGAAAACAAATTTTTGCGATGGAATTTTCTGAAATTCCAGCTTTAGCCCTTTTTTTTTTAAAAAAGGTTTTTGACCCAACCTCCTGCCAAGTATTTCAACCTTTAGTTTACCTGGCTGGGAGGAAGAACCCCCAAACATGAAACCTTTGCCTCTTGTGACTCTAGATTTGGGATTCTGGTCTTTATCCCCCGATTCCTTCAATCTGGAAAATGTACGAAAGGGGCATCTATATCTTGACGGGAGCAAAGGAGGATTCCTGATAAAAATCTTTTCCTATCTGCTGCCTTCTCCAAGAGAGTCTAGTTCTGAACCAAATAGAAACTGACCCTGACAAGGAATACTACACAATCTTTGTTTAGAGGATAAGTCCCCCCGCCCTCTCCAATTCTTCAACCACAGAGCTCGGCAGGCCGAATTTGAGAGGGAAGAAGCTCTAGCCGCCAGCTTAACCCCCTCTACAGAAGCATCGGCAATGAAATCAACCGCCTTTTGGAAGGTGGGCAAGGAAGCTAGGATCTGTTCTCTTGGACATTTATCTTTAATTTGACATTCTAGTCTCTCTAACCAAACAGCCATGGATCTAGCTGTAACAATGGCAGCAATATTAGGTCTGAAAGCGGAGGCAGCCGCCTCCCAAGTGTTTCTAAGGCAAGTATCAATCTTTTGGGGCTTTATCCCAAGAAGAAGACAACTCCTCTTCAAAGGGATACTTCCTTTTAAATCCGCTGGTAATGAAGGCCTTCTTAGCAGTTTTTTTTCACTTTGTCAATAATGGCTGACATACTTTTATGCAAGGGAAAACATCTGCACCTTTTTTTTCTCTCTAAGGCACTCAAATACTGAATCAGCCACCAACTTATCTTCTTTTTCTTCCTCCAATTCCAAGGTGGATCGTATCGCTTTTAGCAACTTTGTCAGTGTCTTCCACTGGAAATAAGGGTTCACCCTCCATGTCATCTGCTGAAGAGGCATTTCCAGAGTCGTCCCCTTTAAAGGCTTCCTCACTATCTGCTGAAGAACCTAATGGTGAAAAATGAAGTACCTCAGTATGACTTCTACAAGGAGGGATAGAACTCCTCACCAGAGGGTTCTAATATACGAGGAGGACACGGAACCATATGTTAGAAAACATGTGTTCATACATATAGGCAGAGGAACGAAGGGAACACCACCGGAATCTGCAGCCTTACTTGTGAAGCCGCCAACGCTACACCAGAATGCTTCCGGCATCCTGCTCTTATGGAGTGGCGGAATACAACACCCACCCTAGGCTGTTTCCTTGTTCTTTGGAATCTCCAGCGTGGTCTCGCTCCCATTGAGGAATAAACACTCACCTGCCATCTGAGCACCATAGCAGCCCCAGACTACTACTGGCTCCCCGTGTCCTGCCAGCCCAACATCTGGGCGATAGACCCCCGCAGGTATGTGCCGCATAACCCTCTAGAGCCTCTCTGGGATTCCTGGTCATGGGCAGATCCTAAAGGGAAAACTGAAGGTCTCCCACTCCAGGGACAGGAAACCTCACTGAGGTGGGAGAGGCGCTCCACTTTTTTTATACTGCACGTTTCCTGACCTGGGAGGCGGAGCCATCTCTCTGTGGTGCTGTCGTGGGGGAAGGGAAAAAATGAATGCAGCCAGCAAAGGAAGCAATATGGATAATATATTAATAAGTGCCTTGTATTAACTTGCTCTACATGTTAAATGCAACTTGCTGAAGTGAAACAACCGCTTTAACTTGTGGTGCCGATTTTGAATTGCACAGCATGCCAATTGTGCAGATTTTCACCCTCTAAAATGCAAAGTAAGGGTGGGTTCACACTAGCGTTAGAGATTCCGTTATGGCTTTCCGTTATAACATGGTTATAACGGAATCCATAAGACAGATCCGTTCTTCTGCCCATAGACTTGTATTATGACAGAATGCAAAACGGAAGCCTTTAAAAGACTTCAGTTTTGCATTCCGTCATAATACAAGTCTATGAGCAGAAGAATGGATCCGTCCTTCTGTCTTATGGATTCTGTTATTTTCTGTTATAACCATGTTATAACGGAAAGCCATAACGGAATCCCTAATGCTAGTGTGAACCCACCCTAACCGATTTTGGAGCAGAAACAGAGCAAAAAATTAATAAATAAAAAAATTAATGTGTGGCAAATCCACAATCTACACTGCATATACCCCAGGGATATAACGAAGCAGCAGCATGGTTAGCACTGGTGTCTTGTAGTACCAGGGTCCTAGGTTTAAATTTGTCCAAGTACAACATATGCACTGAGTGTGTGTTTTTTGCTGTTTATCTGTGGATTTAAAAAAAATGTAATACATAGACTCACCATGCCCCTCCGCGAATACTTTGGGGTGTCTTCTTTCTAAAATGGGGTCATTTGGGGGGTATTTATACTATCCTGGCATTCTAGCACCTCAAGAAACATGACAGGTGCTCAGAAAGTCACAGCTGCTTCAAAATGCGGAAATTCACATTTTTGTACCATAGTCTGTAAACTCTAACTTTTGAGCAAACCAATAAATATACACAATAAATTCTGACACAAAGTTGTATAAAAATAGACTTTGAGAAAATTGCGGCCTATTTTGATTAATATCAGAAAAACGAAAAATCTCAGCAGCAATCAAATGCCACCAAAAGAAAGCTGTATTTGTGAGAAGAAAAGGAGGCAAAATTCATTTGGGTGCCAAGTTGCTTGACCGAGCAATAAACCGTTAAAGTTGTGAAGTGCCGATTTGTAAAAAAGGGCCTGGTCACTTGGGGGGTATAAACCTGTGGTCCTTAACCACCTCCCGACCTCCTAACGCAGGGATGCATCCTGCAGGCGGCCGGGTTATTCCTCCTGGACGCATCAGCTCGCGAGACTACGCGCCAAGCCGGCCCGCACATGCGCAGTGCGGGCTGGGAAAAGTCACAGGAGAAGTTAGTCACCAGCCTGCCAGCCAATGATCACCGCTGGCAGGTTGGTGGCTTTTTAAAAAAAATTCGAATCACAAGCCATTTAACACATTATATTTATAAATATAATGTGTTAAATGGCTTCTGTGCTCTCTGCTGGGTCCTTTTCGTAGTTTGGTCCCAGCAGAGAGCACAGATCACTGAGTACACCGAGCACAACACATTTAGCCCCAAATCACCCCCTTACCTCCCCAATTAACCCCTGTCAATCACTAGTGTAAACTGTCACTTTTTTTTTTCACCAGTATTGACTGTCAGGTTTAGGATAGTTTAGGCCCCTTTGGTAGGTAGTTAGCGCCCAGCCCACCGCAGTCTAGGGTTGGGCGATATACCGGTATCACGATATACCGCGGTATTAAAAAAACGGCGATATTGCTGTTTCCTAATTACCGCGGTATTTCGTGACGTCATAGAAGCGGTCATGTGCGCTGACCGCTTCTATCTGCGTCAGCCTGCCCCAGCATGAACCGATACTGGACATTTGCAGAGTACTTGTACCGATACCTGCTGGCCACTTGCGGCGGCGCTCTCAGCAGTTCGGCGTGGGGGAAGGAATACTGTGACTCGCATTCCCGGCACCCGACCTCAGAGGACGCTGTGATCCGCGCAATTAGCCCCTCAGGTGTGGCACCTGAGGGGTTAATTGTGCGGATCACAGCGTCCTCTCAGAGGTTGGGTGCCGGGAATGTTCTTCAGTCTCTGACTCTTCATTGGTGGCAGTGCGTCCCCCCCTCCCCAGTATTAATCATTGGTGGCAGTGGCCACAGGGTCCCCCTCCTCTCCCCGCCATCATTGGTGGCAGTTCCGATCGGTTACCATGGCTGGGGCTCCGATCGGTGTAATGCTGGGGCTCCGATCGGTTACCATGGCAGCCAAGACGCTACTGAAGTCCTGGCTGCCATGGTATGTTAGTGAGCAGTATTATACTCACGTGCGCCGTGGCCGCCGGGCGCTGCTTCTCATAGGTCTGTGCCGCGCATTGCTAATGCTATAAGCATTAGCAATGCGCCGCACAGACAGAAGGAGCGACCGGCGGCCACGGCGCACGTGAGTATAATACTGCTCACTAACATACCATGGCAGCCAGGACTTCAGTAGCGCGACTCCTGGCTGCCAGCCATGGTAACCGATCGGAGCCCCAGCATTACACTGCTGGGACTCCGATCGGAACTGCCACTGCCACCAATCATGGGGGGGGAGGGAAGGGGACCCTGTGGCCACTGCCACCAATGATTAATACTGGGAAGGGAGGGCGGGGGCGCACTGCCCACTGCCACCAATGATGGGGGGGGGACCCTGTGGCCACTGCCACCAATGATTAATACTGGGGAGGGAGGGCGGGGGCGCACTGCCCACTGCCACCAATGATGGGGGGGGGACCCTGTGGCCACTGCCACCAATGATTAATACTAGGGGGGGGGGGGTGTGGCTTGAGTTACCAGAGGAGGCTGATAAGAGGGAGAGGCTGGGGGGCACATGAGAGGCTGATCAGAGGCTGGGGGCTGTTTTTTGGACTTTTGGTTGGTCAGTGGTCCAATGTGTTATTTATTTAATTGTTATAATTGGTCTCCTTGTGGCTGCCCCCAGACAGTGCAACGTCTCCTTGTGGCTGCCCCCAGACAGTGCAACGTCTCCTTGTGGCTGCCCCCAGACAGTGCAACGTCTCCTTGTGGCTGCCCCCAGACAGTGCAACGTCTCCTTGTGGCTGCCCCCAGACAGTGCAACGTCTCCTTGTGGCTGCCCCCAGACAGTGCAACGTCTCCTTGTGGCTGCCCCCAGACAGTGCAACGTCTCCTTGTGGCTGCCCCCAGACAGTGCAACGTCTCCTTGTGGCTGCCCCCAGACAGTGCAACGTCTCCTTGTGGCTGCCCCCAGACAGTGCAACGTCTCCTTGTGGCTGCCCCCAGACAGTGCAACGTCTCCTTGTGGCTGCCCCCAGACAGTGCAACGTCTCCTTGTGGCTGCCCCCAGACAGTGCAACGTCTCCTTGTGGCTGCCCCCAGACAGTGCAACGTCTCCTTGTGGCTGCCCCCAGACAGTGCAACGTCTCCTTGTGGCTGCCCCCAGACAGTGCAACGTCTCCTTGTGGCTGCCCCCAGACAGTGCAACGTCTCCTTGTGGCTGCCCCCAGACAGTGCAACGTCTCCTTGTGGCTGCCCCCAGACAGTGCAACGTCTCCTTGTGGCTGCCCCCAGACAGTGCAACGTCTCCTTGTGGCTGCCCCCAGACAGTGCAACGTCTCCTTGTGGCTGCCCCCAGACAGTGCAACGTCTCCTTGTGGCTGCCCCCAGACAGTGCAACGTCTCCTTGTGGCTGCCCCCAGACAGTGCAACGTCTCCTTGTGGCTGCCCCCAGACAGTGCAACGTCTCCTTGTGGCTGCCCCCAGACAGTGCAACGTCTCCTTGTGGCTGCCCCCAGACAGTGCAACGTCTCCTTGTGGCTGCCCCCAGACAGTGCAACGTCTCCTTGTGGCTGCCCCCAGACAGTGCAACGTCTCCTTGTGGCTGCCCCCAGACAGTGCAACGTCTCCTTGTGGCTGCCCCCAGACAGTGCAACGTCTCCTTGTGGCTGCCCCCAGACAGTGCAACGTCTCCTTGTGGCTGCCCCCAGACAGTGCAACGTCTCCTTGTGGCTGCCCCCAGACAGTGCAACGTCTCCTTGTGGCTGCCCCCAGACAGTGCAACGTCTCCTTGTGGCTGCCCCCAGACAGTGCAACGTCTCCTTGTGGCTGCCCCCAGACAGTGCAACGTCTCCTTGTGGCTGCCCCCAGACAGTGCAACGTCTCCTTGTGGCTGCCCCCAGACAGTGCAACGTCTCCTTGTGGCTGCCCCCAGACAGTGCAACGTCTCCTTGTGGCTGCCCCCAGACAGTGCAACGTCTCCTTGTGGCTGCCCCCAGACAGTGCAACGTCTCCTTGTGGCTGCCCCCAGACAGTGCAACGTCTCCTTGTGGCTGCCCCCAGACAGTGCAACGTCTCCTTGTGGCTGCCCCCAGACAGTGCAACGTCTCCTTGTGGCTGCCCCCAGACAGTGCAACGTCTCCTTGTGGCTGCCCCCAGACAGTGCAACGTCTCCTTGTGGCTGCCCCCAGACAGTGCAACGTCTCCTTGTGGCTGCCCCCAGACAGTGCAACGTCTCCTTGTGGCTGCCCCCAGACAGTGCAACGTCTCCTTGTGGCTGCCCCCAGACAGTGCAACGTCTCCTTGTGGCTGCCCCCAGACAGTGCAACGTCTCCTTGTGGCTGCCCCCAGACAGTGCAACGTCTCCTTGTGGCTGCCCCCAGACAGTGCAACGTCTCCTTGTGGCTGCCCCCAGACAGTGCAACGTCTCCTTGTGGCTGCCCCCAGACAGTGCAACGTCTCCTTGTGGCTGCCCCCAGACAGTGCAACGTCTCCTTGTGGCTGCCCCCAGACAGTGCAACGTCTCCTTGTGGCTGCCCCCAGACAGTGCAACGTCTCCTTGTGGCTGCCCCCAGACAGTGCAACGTCTCCTTGTGGCTGCCCCCAGACAGTGCAACGTCTCCTTGTGGCTGCCCCCAGACAGTGCAACGTCTCCTTGAGGCCCCAAGTGTTTTTTTCTTCTAAATGGGCATTTATCGCGATATATATTATCGCGATAAATTTCTTAATATCGTTATCGTGGGAATAATTTTTATATCGTCCAACCCTACCGCAGTCAACGAGTCGCTGATTAGCGTATCGCTAATCAGCATTGGTACTTTTATAGTATCTGTAAGCAGGGTGGATTTGATTTAAATCACGATTTAAATCACTAGTCAGTAAGGCTTGATTTAAATCATAGTTTTCTACATAAAGACTAATTCTTGCTGGTATAACTTATAATATGCAAGTAGATGAAGATTTAAACAACTTTTCATATTTGTTTGATTAGGTTGATTCTGCATTCATAGGTTTGTAGAAGTTAGGATTAAGGTATTTTTCTCAACTCTGTTCATGTTATAACATTTTTGCTGTGAAGAGGCATGTGATCTCTGCTGAGAAACTGCCCAATAATCTTACAAAAACCTCTGGAAAAGCATGATATTGTGAATGGATTAATGGAATTTATTTATCAAAAAAATTACACATATAGAAACATAGAATGTGTCGGCAGATAAACATTCGGCCCATCTAGTCTGCCCAATATACTGAATACTATGGCCCTATCTTATATGAAGGATGGCCTTATGCCTATCCCATGCATGCTTAAACTCCTTAACTGTATTTGCAGCTACCACTTCTGCAGGAAGGCTATTCCATGCATCCACTACTCTCTCAGTAAAGTAATACTTACTGATATTACTTTTAAACCTTTGCCCCTCTAATTTAAAACTATGTCCTCTTGTAGCAGTTTTTCTTCTATTAAGTATTCTTTCCTCTTTTACCTTGTTGATTCCCTTTATGTATTTAAAAGTTTCTATCATATCCCCTCTGTCTCGTCTTTCTTCCAAGCTATACATGTTAAGGTCCTTTAATCTTTCCTGGTAAGTTTTGTCCTGCAATCCATGTACTAGTTTAGTAGCTCTTCTCTGAACTCTCTCTCCAAAGTATCAATATCCTTCTGGAGATATGGTCTCCAGTACTGTGCACAATACTCCAAATGAGGTCTCACTAGTGCTTTGTAGAGCAGCATGAGCACCTCCCAGTTTCTACTAGTAATGCCTCTCCCTATACACCCAAGCATTCTGCTAGCATTTCCTGCTGCTTTATGACATTGTCTGCCTACCTTTAAGTCTTCTGAAATAATGACCCCTAAATCCCTTTCCTCAGATACTGAGGTTAGGACTGTATCACTGATTTTATATTCTGCTCTTGGGTTTTTATGCCCCAGGTGCATTATCTTGCACTTATCAACATTAAAGGGCTTCTGTCACCCCACTAAAGTGATTTTTTATTTTTTTTGGGCTAGTGAAATTAGTTATATTGCGATATATGAAAATATAATGGTGTTACTTACTTTGATCCAGCAGTTTCTTCCAAAAACGAAGTTTTATAATATGTAAATTAGGTCTCTACCAGCAAGTAGGGCGGCTACTTGCTGGTAGCTGCTGCAGAAAACCGCCCCCTCGTCGTGTTGATTGACAGGGCCAGCCGGGATCTCCTCCTCCGGCCAGCCCTGTCGGCATTTCAAAAATCGCGCGCCTGTGTTCATTCGGCACAGGCGCTCTGAGATGAGGAGGCTCGTCTCCTCAGCACTCCCTCAGTGCGCCTGCGCCGAGGACGTCTTCTATTTCGGTGATGTCATCGGCGCAGGCGCACTGAGGGAGTTCTGAGGAGACGAGCTGGCCCTGTCAATCAACACGACGAGGGGGCGGTTTTCTGCAGCAGCTACCAGCAAGTAGCCGCCCTACTTGCTGGTAGAGACCTAATTTACATATTATAAAACTTCGTTTTTGGAAGAAACTGCTGGATCAAAGTAACACCATTATATTTTCATATATCGCAATATAACTAATTTAACTAGCCCAAAAAAAAAAATATCACTTTAGTGGGGTGACAGAAGCCCTTTAAATTTTAGTTGCCAGATTTTTGACCATTCCTCTAGTTTTCCTAAATCCTTTTCCATTTGGTGTATCCCTCCAGGAACATCAACCCTGTTACAAATCTTTGTGTCATCAACAAAAAGACACCTTACCATCGAGGCCTTATGCAATATATATTAAACAATATGGGTCCCAGAACAGATCCCCGAGTTACCCCACTGGTAACAAGACCATGATCTGAATATACTCCATTGACTACAACCCTCTGTCTGTCCCTCAGCCACTGCCTAATCCATTCAACAATATGGGAGTCTACGTACAGCCTTATTCTACATAATTAAAAAACAAATCTTTATTTCATGATGGAATAACCTTTGGATGGTAATATATTTTCCTCAAAAAGCATTTTATATAAAAAAAAATAAAAAAATCCGAAATCAAAAAAATCTGATGTTTTTGATATATATTTTTTTAAATCATAGATTTTTATCCACCCTGTCTGTAAGTGATCAGAACTGATCACAGTCAGATCTATAATAGTATTAGTGCCACCTTAGCTCGTCCTCCACCCAAAACGCAGTGTTTACCCGATCGGTCACCCACACGTGCGCTCACCCACGCCCACCCTGCCGCAGTGACAAATATTTATTTTTTTATCACTGCACAATCACTACACAAGCGCTGCGGCGATAAAAAAAAAAGATATTTTTTATCAATTGCAGAGGCTTCCTGTACTTCGCTAGCCTCCAATTTGTAAGACAGGCTTGCTTTTTTTCTTGGGTAGTCTCAGGGAATACCGCCTAAATTTAGTTGACCAAATGGCAAGGAAGGGGTATTCTTCTGAAGAGGCCTACAGGCTTCTGACGAATTCATCTGACGAATCCAGCAGGTCAGAATACGAACCTGTAGAAAGCAGTGGCAGTCTGACCCAAAATTCGGACGATGAGGTTGAGGTCCCTGATACCACCAGGCGTACCCGGCCCCGTGTTGCTAGACCACAGGTTGCGCAGGATCCGCTTCAAGGGCAGCAGAGTGGGGCTGGCGCTGTCGGATTACGTGGTGAGGGATACACCAGCAGCGCAGCCCATCCTGGACCTAGTACCAGCACTGCCGTAGAACATGGTGAAGTGGCAAGCACCAGAAGGGCAGTTGAAGCTGGTACGGTGGCACGTGCATTAGTTCCCCCGTCGCAGCCACCGCACAGACAGGCCCGTAGAGCCCCTAGAGTCCCTGAGGTGCTGGCAAACCCTGATTGGCAGCCCCCATCTTCAGCCGCACCAGTAGTTCCCCCTTTCACCGCCCAGTCTGGAGTTCGGGTTGAGACAGCTCAGATCAGATCGGCACTGGGGTTTTTTGAGCTGTTCTTCACTGCGGAGCTCTTTGACTTGGCAGAAAAAAAACGATATGTCACTCAATTTATAGCCGCCAACCAGGGAAGCTTTTATGCCCAGTCTTTCCGGTGGAAACCAGTCCAAGTTTCCGAATTTAAAACTTTTCTGGGCCTTCTCCTCAACATGGGCCTGACAAAAAAAAGCATGAATTGCAGTCATATTGGTCCACGAACCCAATTCATCACATGCCCATGTTCTCTGCTGCCATGTCCAGGACACGATTTGAGACCATCCTGCGTTTCCTGCACTTAAGTGATAACAGCACCTCTCGTCCCAGAGGCCACCCAGCTTTTGACCGGCTCCACAAAAATCGGCCCCTCATAGACCACTTCAACAACAAATTTGCAGATTTGTATACCCCTGAGCAAAACATCTGCATAGACGAGTCCCTGATACATTTTACCGGGCGCCTTGGCTTCAAACAATACATCCCAAGCAAGCGCGCCCGGTATGGGGTTAAATTGTATAAGCTCTGTGAAAGGGCCACAGGCTATACGCACAAATTTCGTGTCTATGAGGGTAAAGATCAGACCCTGGAGCCGGTCGGTTACCCTGACTACCTGGGGAGCAGTGGGAAGACAGTCTGGGACTTGGTGTCACCCTTATTTGGCAAGGGGTACCACCTTTATGTGGACAATTTCTACACAAGTGTGCCCATCTTCAGGCTTTTGTTTCTAGAACAGATTGGCTGCTGTGGCACCGCGCGACCTAGTCGCTAGGACTTCCCCCAACGGCTCGTGGTAAGGGGGGAGAGGGCTGCCTTGTGTAACGAAGAACTGCTCGCGGTGAAATGGAGAGACAAGCGTGACATTTACATGCTCTCCTCCATTCACGCAGACACGACAATCCAAATTGAACGGGCAACCAGTGTCATTGAAAAGCCCCTCTCGGTCCACGACTATAATTCGCTCATGGGAGGGGTGGACTTCAATGACCAGATGTTGGCTCCTTATTTACTCTCCCGCAGGACCAGACGCTGGTATAAGAAGGTGTCTGTATACCTATTTCAATTGGCCATGTACAATAGTTTTGTTATCTACAGCAGCGGTCCCCAACCGCCAGGCCACGGCCCAAGACTGGGCCCTGGGAGATATGTTGCCGGGCCGCAGAGGAGAGAGGAGCGCAGACGCCAGGCGCGCCCGACGCGTACATGTTGCCAACATTAGTGGAGACGGAGGGAGGGAATCCCTCCCTCCCATGACACGGCGGCTGCAGAGCCCAATACAATGAGCGGGCTCTGAGCCGCCACACCACTGCCACCAATGAATATGTCTAATATTAAAGTAGGAGGAGGGACGGGGAGGGTTTACCGCTGCACTGTCTCAGCTAGTGTGCTCGGCAAACGGCAGCCGCCTCCTCCTGATTGTTCTCAGACTAGTCCCAGCAGCCATTAGTGGAAAGCGCAGGTACCCACACACTGTCCCACAGATGGGGTCACCTATTAATCTGATGTACATGGTGCTATTACATTAGTACCCCCATGTACCTCAGATTAAAAGTATGTGGCCCCTAAGCACAACATCAAATAATAGGCAACATTGGGTTAACCATTAATATGAGGTACACATAATGAGGTTTCTTACTATTAATGTGAGGCACATGCAGGTCCAAATTGATAAAACAATGTGCCTCATATTACCAGCAGGTACCTGATGCCATTAACCCCATGTTGCCCATTATGTTAAGCGGGGTACTTGACGAGGTTGCTATTAATATGTGGCACACATTAATAGCCAGTAACCTTATCATACTGTAGTACCCAACACCAGCCTACACATTAACCCCATGCTGCTCAATGTCCATTATGTCAGGAAGTACTTGCTGGTGTTACTATTAGGGCTCATTCAGACGGCCGTATGCTGTCCGCAAAAATACTGAATGCTATCAGCATAGCATTCAGTATTTTTGCGGACCCATAGACTTTAATGGGGCCATGTCCTGATTTTCACGGACAAGTATAGGACATGTTTCATTTTTTTTGCGGATCCGCAAAAAAACGGATAGCATTCAGTATTTTTGCGGACAGCATACGACCGTCTGAATGAGCCCTAAATATGAGGCACATATTGTCGTGCGCGTGAATCAGTCAGCACCGACCAGCACCCCCATAAACCCCGCCCCAGAAGCCCCCCCCCCCCCCCCCACCACCACCACCACCCTGGAAAAATTGTCTTACATGAAACTGGTCCTTGGTGCAAAAAAGGTTGAGGACCACTGCTCTACAGTAAGGCTGGGAGAACAAGATCCTTCCTCAAATTTCAGGAAGAGATCGAGAACCTCCTGTATCCAGGAGGTTCCGTGGTTCCAACCACCGTCTACAGTGAGCCGTCTACACGAGCGACATTTCCCCAATGTCATTGCTGGTACCTAAAACCAAGCGCCACGCAGAAAAAGATGTTGTGTCTGTAGCAGGAGTGGAATAAGGCGTGACACCCACTATTTCTGTCCTGACCACCCTGCACTATGCTTAGGGGAGTGTTTCCGGAAGTACCACACACAGGTACACTTAGTATAGGGATTGCGTGACACAGGACAGGCACACAGGGGTCTTAGGGACCTTTCACACAGAGCTGCTGCAAACCTCTCCTTTCACCTGGGACAAAGTGCATAACGTACTTCACCACATCTCTGGGCGATTTGCGCTTTGCACATTGTCCCATGGGGTTAGGAGAGGTTTGTCCTATAAAAGGTAAAAAAATAAAAAATAAAAATCACAGGTAAGCAAAAAAGTTAATGTTCCAAAAGTTCAATAAAAAGTTTATAAAAGTTAATGTTCTGTTTCAAATGTTATATTAAGTTAATGTTAATAAATTTATTGCGTTGCGGCCTGGTTTTTTGTTTTGTTTTTTTACCTTCTAGGTGGACCAACAGATCGACCAGCTGCAGCACTGATGTGCATTCTGACAGAAGCATTGCGCTGCTGTCAGATTACACAAAGTCGGTGTATGCGGCGCTGCAAGACGAGATTTCTCCTCTGCAGTAAAAAAAGATACGTTTGCCGAGGCTTATGAGCTGAGGGGCGGTGTTCATATGCTTTGGCAAACATTTTTTATCTAAAAAGAAATAATTCTGTAAATGATTTATTCATCCACATCGATTGATGTGAATGGAGAAAATCGGGTTTGCCACGGCATAAGAGCTGAGTGGGTTTGGATGTTGGGCGGACGCCTTTCCCTCTTTTTTTGCACATTTTCCGGCAGAGATTTTTTCATCCACATTGATCAATGCGAATGAAGAAATCTGTGCCGTTCATTTTTTCTTTCAGCCCAGAGGCTGAACGAAAAAAAAAAAAAAACATCTCATTACCCGTATGCTCAATATAAGGAGAATAGCAGAAACTCCTAATGCTGGCCATACATGTAATGATTGTGGAGACCCTCAAATGCCAGGGCAGTACAAACACCCCACAAATGACCCCATTTTGGAAAGAAGACACCCCAAGGTATTTGCTGAGGGGCATATTAAGTCCATGAAAGATTGAACTTTTTGTCCCAAGTTAGCGGAAAGGGAGTCTGAGAAAAAAAATAAAAGTCTATTTCTGCTAACTTGTGCCAAAAAAAAAATAATTATCTTCTATGAACTCGCCATGCCTCTCACGGAATACCTTGGGGTGTCTTCTTTCCAAAATGGGGTCACTTGTGGGGTATTTATACTGCCCTGGCATTTTAGGGGCCCTAAAGCGTGAGAAGTAGTTTGGAATCCAAACGCGTAAAAAATGCCCTGTGAAATCCTAAAGATACTCATTGAAATTTGGGCCCCTTTGCGCACCTAGGCTGCAAAAAAGTGTCACACATGTAGTATCGCCGTACTCCGGAGAAGTAGGGCAATGCGTTTTGGGGTGTATTTTTACATATACCCATGCTTGGTGAGAGAAATCTCTCTAAAATGACAACTTTGTATAAAAAAAAAATGGGAAAAGTTGTCTTTTACAGAGAGATTTCTCTCACCCAGCATGGGTATATGGAAAAATACACCCCAAAACGCATTGCCCTACTTCTCCTGAGTACGGCAATACCACATGTGTGACACTTTTTTGCAGCCTAGGTGCGCAAAGGGGACTAAATTCCAATGAGTATCTTTACGATTTCACAGGGCATTTTTTATGCATTTAGGATCCAAACTACTTCTCACGCTTTAGGTCGCCTAAAATGCCAGGGCAGTATAAATACCCCACAAGTGACCCCATTTTGGAAAGAAGACACCCCAAGGTATTTCGTGAGGGGCAAGGCGAGTTCATGTAAAAAAAAAAATTGTCACAAGTTAGTGGAATATGAGACTTTGTAAGAAAAAAAAAAAAAAAAGTGCAGACGCACTGAGAGGAGGACGCTCGCTCGGCCGCTCCATCCTCAATGCACCTGCACCGATGATGTCACATCTACACCCGGCGGAGGCGGACTGAGGAAGGAGCGGCCGAACGAGCGTCCTCCTCTCAGTGCGCCTGCGCTGACTGAAGACAGGTACGGCGCAGGCACCAGATTTTGAACGCAGACAGGGCCAGCCAGAGAACGATCACGTTCGCTGGCCCTGTCAATCAACATGAAAAGGGGGCGTCTTTATGAAAGGAGGATGCGGCTGCTACCAGCAAGTAGCCCCCTACTTGCTGGTAGAGAGAAAATTTACATATTATAAAAGTCAGTTTTTTTTAGAAACTGCTGAACCAAAATGAGTAAAGCTACTTTCACACTAGCGTTCGGGGCTCCGCTTGTGAGTTCCGTTTGAAAGGGGCTCACAAGCGGCCCCGAACGGATCCGTCCAGCCCTAATGCATTCTGAATGGATGCGGATCCGCTCAGAATGCATCAGTCTGGCTCCGTTTGTCCTCTGCTCCGCTCAGCAGGCGGACCCCTGAACGCAGCTTGCAGCGTTCAGGTGTCCGCCTGGCCGTGCGGAGGCAAACGGATCCGTCCAGACTTACAATGTAGTCAATGGGGACGGACCCGTTTGAAGTTGACACAGTATGGCTCAATTTTCAAACGGATCCGTCTCCCATTGACTTTCAATGTAAAGTCAAAACGGATCCGTTTGCATTATCATGAACAAAAAAAAAAAAATATTTTTTTTTTTTTTGTTCATGGTAATGCAAACGGATCCGTTCTGAACGGATCTAAGCGTTTGCATTATAGGTGCGGATCCGTCTGGGCACATACCAGACGGATCCGACCTAAACGCAGGTGTGAAAGTAGCCTAAGGGCATTATATATTGATATATCGCATTATAAGGAATTTAAGTTGGCAAAAAAAAATGACTTTAGTGGGGTGACAGAAGCCCTTTAACCACCTCAGCTCCCCTAGCTTAAACACCCTTAATGACCAGACCACTTTTTACAATTCTGCACTACACTACTTTCACGGTTTATTGCTCGGTCATGCAACTTACCACCCAAATGAATTTTACCTCCTTTTCTTCTCACTAATAGAGCTTTCATTTGGTGGTATTTCATTGCTGCTGACATTTTTAGTTTTTGTTATCAATCAAAATTTAACGATTTTTTTGCCCAAAAAATGTGAATTTCCGCATTTTGAAGTAGCTCTGACTTTCTGAGCACCTGTCATGTTTCCTGAGGTTCTACAATGCCCAGACAGTAGAAAGACCCCATTTCGGAAAGTAGACACCCTAAGGCAGTGGTGGCGAACCTATGGCACGGGTGCCAGAGGTGGCACTCGGAGCCCTCTCTGTGGGCACCCGCACCCTGTAAAAAGTCTGAGTGTACCAATATGCCTTAGACCTTTCCTGCCATTCATCAGCGCAGGACGCACCATGAAAAGGCAGCGCACTGAATGTAGACAGGCTATTATAGCTACTACATGATAAAGTACATGAAAGATATACTATATTGGACTGTAGGATTCAGGTTAACTTGCCACGTTGGCACTTTGCGATAAATAAGGGGGTTTTGGTGTTGCGGTATGGGCACTCGGGTCTCTAAAAGGTTCCCCATCACTGCCCTAAGGTATTCGCTGATGGGCATAGTGAGTTCATAGAACTTTTTATTTTTTGTCACAAGTTAGCGGAAAATTATGATTTTTTCTTTCCTTACAAAGTCTCAAATTCCACAAACTTGTGACAAAAAATAAAAAAAACTTCCATGAGCTCACTATGCCCATCACGAAATACCTTGGGGTGTCTTCTTTCCAAAATGGGGTCACTTGGGGGGTAGTTCTACTGCCCTGGCATTTTAGGGGCCCTAATGCGTGAGAAGTAGTTTGAAATCAAAATGTGTAAAAAATGCCCTGTGAAATCCTAATGGTGATCTTTGGAATGTGGGCCCCTTTGCCCACCTAGGCTGCAAAAAAGTGTCACATGTGGTATCGCCGTACTCAGGAGAAGTTGGGCAATGTGTTTTGGGGTGTCTTTTTACATATACCCATGCTGGGTGAGAGAAATATCTCGGCAAAAGACAACTTTTCCCATTTTTTTATACAAAGTTGGCATTTGACCGAGATATTTATCTCACCCAGCAAAGGTATATGTAAAATGACACCCCAAAACACATTGCCCAACTTCTTCTGAGTACGGCGATACCACGTGTGACACTTTTTTGGCGCCTAGGTGGGCAAAGGGGCCCACATTCCAAAGAGCACATTTAGGATTTCACAGGGCATTTTTTTATGCATTTGGATTCCAAACTACTTCTCACGCTTTAGGTCCCCTAAAATGCCAGGGCAGTATAAATACCCCACAAGTGACCCCATTTTGGAAAGAAGACACCCCAAGGTATTTCGTGAGGGGCATGGCGAGTTCATGTAAAATTTAATTTTTTGTCACAAGTTAGTGGAATATGAGACTTTGTAAGAAAAAATAAAAATAAAAATACATCATATTCTGCTAACTTGTGCCAAAAAAAATAAAAATTCTACGAACTAGCCATGCCCCTCACGGAATACCTTGGGGTGTCTTCTTTCCAAAATGGGGTCACTTGTGGGGTATTTATACTATCCTGGCATTCTAGCACCTCAAGAAACATGACAGGTGCTCAGAAAGTCAGAGCTGCTTCAAAATGCAGAAATTCACATTTTTGTACCATAGTTTGTAAACGCTATAACTTTTGCGCAAACCAATAAATATACACTTATTGGATTTTTTTTATCAAAGACATGTAGCACAATAAATTCTGACACAAACTTGTATAGAAATGTAATTATATTTGAACAATTTAATCAGATAAAGTTAAAAATACACTGAGAAAATTGCGGCCTATTTTGATTAATATCGGAAAAACGAAAAATCTTAGCAGCAATCAAATACCACCAAAAGAAAGCTATATTTTTGAGAAGAAAAGGAGGTAAAATTCATTTGGGTGCCAAGTTGCATGACCGTGCAATAAACCGTTAAAGTTGTGAAGTGCCGATTTGTAAAAAAGGGCCTGGTTACTAGGGGGGTATAAACCTGTGGTCCTTAAAGCGAACCTGTCACCATGATTTTGCGCATAGAGCTGGGGACATGGGCTGCTAGATGGCCACTAGCTCATCTGCAGTACCCAGGTCCCACAGCTCTCTGCGCTTTTATTTAATTACCTGATATGAGTCCTGTAGCCGGAGATGAGTCAAGCGTCAAGGAGCCCTGCACCGCCCCGCGTCCTCCGAATCTCCTCCTTGCCGGCTGACGTCACAGAGCTGGAGCGCCGAAATCTCGCGATGCGCGAGCTAGCGCATGGGTAGTTCGTTCCCTGTGCTGATGCCAGCACAGGGAATGAACATGATGCCGACACTGCGCATGCGCTAGCTCGCGCATTGCGAGATTTCGGCGCTCCAGCTCTGTGACGTCAGCCGGCAAGGAGGAGATTCGGAGGACGCGGGGCGGTGCTGGGCTCCTTGAAGCTTGACTCATCTCCGGCTACAGGACTCATATCAGGTCATTTGCATATCACTCAAAACGGTTTTTTAACACAATAAAAGCGCAGAGAGCTATGGGACCTGGGTACTGCAGATGAGCTAGTGGCCATCTAGCAGCCCATGACCCCAGCTCTATGCGCAAAATCATGGTGACAGGTTCGCTTTAAATGGTTAAAGGATAACTCATATTTTCACTCAAAATTCAATTTTCATATATGGTGTTGCTGCTGTGGTGATAATCCATATTCACAAATTATTGTGTTCACATACCACTTGTTTAAAAGGGAGTCTTTCACGCCGATTCACCCTATTACAGTTTACCCGGCGTATGCGCACGGTAAACTGTGATGCCCCGGCCCGACTGCGGTCATTCAATACGCACACGCCGATATCGCGGTCATCGGCACATGCGCGGGATTACGGACGGGAGGGAGGGAGGTTAGAGCAGAGACTAAGGGCGGGCAGATGTGGTGGAGGGGGAGTGGCTTCATATGAAAATAAAGCAGGGGCCTGGGCACCGGCCGTTTTAACGCCACCCCTGGGCACCTTCACAGCCTAATTTGCATGTGGATTAAAAGTGTTTTTCTGCAGAACGATGATAGCAAGGAACAAACGGTAAGCAGAGTTTTAATAGGGGGGATGCCGTGGACATAACACTGTTATTAGGTTAATAGGGTGAATCGGCGTGAAAGACTCCCTTTAATAAGATTCCGTCCATAGCAACCGCTCCTCACAAGACTTCTTTCTGACTATCTTCTCAAGATGGCCGGTGATGCCCTTACCCGGAGGTTAAGACCTCCCTCCCCAACTACCAAGAATTAATTCGGCTCATCTCAGGAACGTGCAGCCTCACCCCAACCAATCGGCTTTCTCCAGCCTTAAACACGCCCTCTTCCTCCTGAGTAGTTGATCGTGAATTTTTATCACTAATACCGGCACTATCCTGGTCCGATGGGAGCGCGCATGCAGCGTTGGGGACTGTCCACTACTACGTCCGCCGTCTTCTGTATATAGAAGACAGGAAACTGAGGACACCTAGCAACGCTGTTAGCCGCACCACTGAAATGCCTGGGGGGGGGGGAGGAAAGAACATGCTGCAATTACTAGGTAATTCAATACCTTTACAAAAGTATTCACTAGGGAACGAAGGTAAACTTAGTGTCATGACCGGCGTACGCAAAGGGAGGGAAATGGGAAGGCCCTGTCCAAGGGAGAGGGAAAGGTGGTGACCCCTGACTCACCTTGAGGCTGGCACCTGACTTCCCTGACGTCCCTAGACAGGTTCCTCACCCGTACACCTATCACGTGCCTAAACCCTGGCTTTCCCTAAGATAAGCCCTACGTAGTGAACGGGGCGGTGGGAACACTAGTCCGCACCACTGACACTAAAAGGAAAACACCAAGGAGAGGACAGACAACACAGACAAAAACATAAAATCCCAGGTGGACGACAACAGCAGACAACATAAGTCCAACAGGGACCCGGAGGGTAACGTTCTGGAACAACAACCAGGGAACACAGCTACACAGCTCCAGTGGGTCAGTATAGAAGTCCAGGCAGGAAGCTCTATATCTGGCAACCAGAGAAGTGGGAGAGGGGAATATAAGGAGGTTTGGAGTGCTGGACAAGAAACAGCTGAGGAGAAGGAGCTACAGATCCCTGAGTGAGCCAAAAAGGGTTGCAAGGCAAACCCAGAAAGCTACCATTAAGAATCAGCCCTATCTTTATACATAGAGCGCGCAGCCACCCGCTGCGACTTCCTGACCCCGGGTATAACGGAGTCAGGCGTGGCTCTTGACACCCTCGTGACACAGTCAGACCAATCCAATGACAATTTTATATTTATATTATATATATATATATATATATATATATATATATATATATATATATATATCTCATTACCCTTTAAAAGTTTCGACAGACACAGTTTTGATTGGTAGCAGTCTGAGTGCTGTGAAAGAAGAGAAAATAGTTCATATTTTGTGCTCTTTCCTTGATACAGGAGACAGGCTTAGGCTACTTTCATACTTGCGTTTGGTGCGGATCCGTCATGGATCTGCACAGACGGATCCATTCAGATAATACAACCATCCGCATCCGTTCAGAACAAATCTGTTTGTATTATCTGCAACATAGCCAAGACGGAGCCGTCTTGAACACCACTGAAAGTCAATGGAGGACGGATCAGTATACTGTTGTGCCAAATTGTGTCATAGAAAACTGATCCGTCCCCATTGACTAAGGGCTCTTTCACACTTGCGTTATTGTCTTCCGGCATAGAGTTCCGTCGTCGGGGCTCTATGCCGGAAGAATCCTGATCAGGATTATCCCCATGCATTCTGAATGGAGAGAAATCCGTTCAGGATGCATCAGGATGTCTTCAGTTCCGGTACGGAACGTTTGTTGGCCGGAGAAAATACCGCAGCATGCTGCGCTTTTTGCTCCGGCCAAAAATCCGGAACACTTGCCGCAAGGCCGGATCCGGAATTAATGCCCATTGGAAAGCATTGATCCGGATCCGGCCTTAAGCTAAACGTCGTTTCGGCGCATTGCCGGAGCCGACATTTAGCTTTTTCTGAATGGTTACCATGGCTGCCAAGACGCTAAAGTCCTGGCAGCCATGGTAAGTATAGTGGGGAGCTGGGGAGCAGTGTACTTACCGTCCCCGGGCGCTCCAGAGTGACGTCAGGGCGCCCCAAGCGCATGGATCACGTGATCGCATGGATCACGTCATCCATGCGCATGGATCACGTCATCCATGCGCATGGGGCGCTCTGACGTCATTCTGGAGCGCCCGGGGAGCCGCACGGACTGTAAGTATACCGCTCCCCCGCTCCTACTATGGCAACCAGGACTTTAATAGCGTCCTGGGTGCCATAGTAACACTGAAAGCATTTGGAAGACAGCTCTGTCTTCAAATGCTTTCAGTACACTTGCGTTTTTCCGGATCCGGCAGGCACCTCCGGCAACGGAAGTGCATGCCGGATCCCAACAACGCAAGTGTGAAAGAGGCCTTACATTGTGTGTCAGTTTGGCTCACTTTCGTCAGACGGACAAGCAGCATTTTGGTGTCAGCCTCCAAAGCGGAATGGAGACGGAATGGAGGGAAACTGATGCATTCTGAGCGGATCCTTTTCCATTCAGAATGCATTAGGGCAAAACTGATCTGTTTTGGACCGCTTGTGAGAGCCCTGAACGGATCTCACAAACGGAAAGGCAAAACGACAGTGTGAAAGTAGCCTTAGTGGAAGTCTATGGACTCCCGTCAATTCTGTCCTCTGCTATATGCAAGCCCTTCCCTCTCCTCCTTCCATCAAACGCTGGGGGTCTAAACTAGGGTTGTTGCAGGTATCGAAATTTCAATACCCAAATCGATACGATACCGGGATTTCCATTTTTCCGATACTGGGCTGCGCAGTCTAGTATCACAGAACATGATATAATAGTAAGTGCAGGGAGATGCCTAGGCGCCGCGCAATGTGGCCTGCTACTTACCGTACTCATGAAAGGTCCTCTTTAACCTTTAATACAGGAGGCAGGTGCCAGCAGCAGAATCACATAGCCAGCACCCTGCCTCTGACAGGGAGCTGCGATCAGCGGCAGTTAACACCTCAGGTGCAGCATCTGGGAGGTTAACTGCTGCTGATCTGCTGCCGGCACCAGCCTCCTGTATTAAAAGGTTAATCATTGGTGGCACAGTGCGCCCCCCTCAACCAACCCAGTATTAAAATCATTGGTGGCAGTGGCCACAGGGTCCCCTCCCCTCCTCATTGGTGGCAGTGGCAGCTTCTGATCAGAGCCCCAGCAGTGTAATCGTGGGGCTCCGATCGGTTACCATGGCAGCCAGGACGCTGCTGTGTGTACTATGCACAGGGCAGCAGGTAGAGGGTGAAGTCCTATTCACCCTAATAGAGATCAATTATGGTGAATAGGACAAGGGATTAAAAGATCCCAAGTTCTAGCCCCTAACGGGGGGGAAATAGCTATTAAATAAAAAAAAAAAAATTTAACTTCTCATTTTCACCTTCAGGACCAGGCCATTTTTTGCAAATCTGACCAGTGTCACTTTATGTGGTGATCACTTTAAAACGCTTTGACTTATCCAGGCCATTCTGAGATGGGTTTTTTTGTCACATATTGTACTTCATGACACTGGTAAAATGGAGTAAAAAAAAAAAAAACATTTTATTTATAAAAAAAAACCAAATTTTCCAAAAAATTGGAAATTTCCAAGTCTCAATTTCTCTACTTCTATAATACATAGTAATACCTTCAAAAATAGTTATTACTTTACATTTCCCATATGTCTACTTCATGTTAGGATCATTTTGGGAATGATATTTTATTTTTGGGGGATGTTACAAGTTTAGAAGTAAATCTTGAAATTTCTCAGAAATGTTCAAAAACCAACTTTTTAAGGACAAGTTCAGATCTGAAGTCACTTTGTGAGGCTCACATAATAGAAACCACCCAAAAATGACCCCATTCTAAAAACTACACCCTTCAAGGTATTCAAAACTGATTTTACAAACATTGTTAACCCTTTAGGTGTTCCACAAGAATTAAAGGAAAATAGAGATACAATTTCAAAATTTCACTTTTTTAGCAGATTTTCCATTTTAATTTTTTTTTTCCAGTTACAAAGCAAGTGTTAACAGCCAAACCAAACTCAATATTTATGGCCCTGATTCTGTAGTTTACAGAAACACCCCATATGTGGTCGTAAACTGCTGTACGGGCACACGGCAGGGCGCAGAAGGAAAGGAATGCCATACGGTTTTTGGAAGGCAGATTTTGCTGGACTGGTTTTTTGACACCATGTCCCATTTGAAGCCCCCCTGATGCACCCCTAGAGTAGAAACTCCAAAAAAGTGATCCCATTTTAGAAACTACGGGATAGGGTGGAAGTTTTGTTGGTACAAGTTTAGGGTACATATGATTTTTAGTTGCTCTATATTACACTTTTTGTGAGGGAAGGTAACAAGAAATAGCTGTTTTGGCACCGTTTTTTTTTGTTATTCACAACATTCATCTGACAGGTTAGATCATGTGGTATTTTTATAGAGCAGGTTGTCACAGACGCGGTGATACCCAATATGTATACAATTTTTTTATTTAAGTTTTACACAATGATTTCATTTTTTAAACAAAAAAAAACATGTTTTAGTGTCTTCATAGTCTGAGAGCCATAGTTTTTTCAGTTTTTGGGAGATCATCTTGGGTAGGGTATGATTTTTGCGGGATGAGGTGACGGTTAGATTGGTACTATTTTGGTGGGCATACGCCTTTTTGATCGCTTTCTGTTGTACTTTGTGATGTAAGGTGACAATTTTTTATTTAGCACAGTTTTTTATTTTTTACGGTGTTCATCTGAGGGGGTTAGGTCATGTGATATGTTTATAGAGCCGGTCGATAAGGATGCGGCGATACCCAATATGTCAACTCCCCCCCTCCCCCCTATTTTTTACCATTTTTTTTTTTTACTTTATTTGGGGAAAATGACGCTGGGCTCGATGGCACCACCGCCGCCCGCAACATGTTAAGCCGCAAACCTAAAATTGGAAATACACAGGTACGCCCTGTGTCCTTAAAGGAAACCTGTCACCTGGATTTTGGGTATAGAGCTGAGGACATGGGTTGCTAGATGGCTGCTAGTACATCCGTAATATCCAATCCCTATAGCTCTGTGTGCTTTTATTGTGTAAAAAAAACCGATTTGATCCACATGCAAATTAACCTGGGATGAGCCCTGTCCCTGACTCATCTCACGTACAGGACTCATCTCAGGTTAACCACCTCAGCCCCCAGTGCTTAAACACCCTGAAAGACCAGGCCACTTTTTACACTTCTGACCTACACTACTTTCACCGTTTATTGCTCGGTCATGCAACTTACCACCCAAATGAATTTTACCTCCTTTTCTTCTCACTAATAGAGCTTTCATTTGGTGGTATTTCATTGCTGCTGACATTTTTACTTTTTTTGTTATTAATCGAAATTTAACGATTTTTTTTGCAAAAAAATGACATTTTTCACTTTCAGTTGTAAAATTTTGCAAAAAAAACGACATCCATATATAAATTTTGCTCTAAATTTATTGTTCTACATGTCTTTGATAAAAAAAAAAATGTTTGGGTAAAAAAAAAAATGGTTTGGGTAAAAGTTATAGCGTTTACAAACTATGGTACAAAAATGTGAATTTCCGCTTTTTGAAGCAGCTCTGACTTTCTGAGCACCTGTCATGTTTCCTGAGGTTCTACAATGGCCAGACAGTACAAACACCCCACAAATGACCCCATTTTGGAAAGTACACACCCTAAGGTATTCGCTGATGGGCATAGTGAGTTCATCGAACTTTTTATTTTTTGTCACAAGTTAGCGGAAAATGATGATTTTTTTTTTTTTTTCTTACAAAGTCTCATATTCCACTAACTTGTGACAAAAAATAAAAACTTCCATGAACTCACTATGCCCATCAGCGAATACCTTGGGGTCTCTTCTTTCCAAAATGGGGTCACTTGTGGGGTAGTTATACTGCCCTGGCATTCTAGGGGCCCAAATGTGTGGTAAGGAGTTTGAAATCAAATTCTGTAAAAAAATGACCTGTGAAATCCGAAAGGTGCTCTTTGGAATATGGGCCCCTTTGCCCACCTAGGCTGCAAAAAAGTGTCACACATCTGGTATCTCTGTACTCAGGAGAAGGTGGGGAATGTGTTTTGGGGTGTCATTTTACATATACCCATGCTGGGTGAGAGAAATATCTTGGCAAAAGACAACTTTTCCCATTTTTTTATACAAAGTTGGCATTTGACCAAGATATTTATCTCACCCAGCATGGGTATATGTAAAAAGACACCCCAAAACACATTCCCCACCTTCTCCTGAGTACGGCGATACCAGATGTGTGACACTTTTTTGCAGCCTAGATGCGCAAAGGGGCCCAAATTCCTTTTAGGAGGGCATTTTTAGACATTTGGATACCAGACTTCTTCTCACGCTTTGGGGCCCCTAGAATGCCAGGGCAGTATAAATACCCCACATGTGACCCCATTTTGGAAAGAAGAC
>NW_024400465.1:0-30620 GCF_905171765.1 Bufo bufo | reverse complement strand
TCCAGATGTATGAAACGCAGGCCTAACTGTATCTAGTATATTGAACGCCAGATAAACTAACTTGGCCTTTTTTAAATAAAAAAATTCCCTCACTGGAACACTTTCAGTCTTTTGACTGTATGGATTACAGATGGAATGACTGTTATATGTGAGTACCGCTTTCTTTGACAGATTCTAGTATGGGTACATATATGTTTTCCCAACCCCAGCACATTAGTTTGCTAATTCCAGATGTATGAAACGCAGGCCTAACTGTATCTAGTATATTGAACGCCAGATAAACTAACTTGGCCTTTTTTAAATAAAAAAAATTCCCTCACTGGAATACTTTCAGTCTTTTGACTGTATGGATTACAGATGGAATGACTGTTATATGTGAGTACCGCTTTCTTTGACAGATTCTAGTATGGGTACATATATGTTTTCCCAACCCCAGCACATTAGTTTGCTAATTCCAGATGTATGAAACGCAGGCCTAACTGTATCTAGTATATTGAACGCCAGATAAACTAACTTGGCCTTTTTTAAATAAAAAAAATTCCCTCACTGGAATACTTTCAGTCTTTTGACTGTATGGATTACAGATGGAATGACTGTTATATGTGAGTACCCGCTTTCTTTGACAGATTCTAGTATGGGTACATATATGTTTTCCCAACCCCAGCAAATTAGTTTGCTAATTCCAGATGTATGAAACGCAGGCCTAACTGTATCTAGTATATTGAACGCCAGATAAACTAACTTGGCCTTTTTTAAATAAAAAAAATTCCCTCACTGGAATACTTTCAGTCTTTTGACTGTATGGATTACAGATGGAATGACTGTTATATGTGAGTACCGCTTTCTTTGACAGATTCTAGTATGGGTACATATATGTTTTCCCAACCCCAGCACATTAGTTTGCTAATTCCAGATGTATGAAACGCAGGCCTAACTGTATCTAGTATATTGAACGCCAGATAAACTAACTTGGCCTTTTTTAAATAAAAAAAATTCCCTCACTGGAATACTTTCAGTCTTTTGACTGTATGGATTACAGATGGAATGACTGTTATATGTGAGTACCGCTTTCTTTGACAGATTCTAGTATGGGTACATATATGTTTTCCCAACCCCAGCAAATTAGTTTGCTAATTCCAGATGTATGAAACGCAGGCCTAACTGTATCTAGTATATTGAACGCCAGATAAACTAACTTGGCCTTTTTTAAATAAAAAAAATTCCCTCACTGGAATACTTTCAGTCTTTTGACTGTATGGATTACAGATGGAATGACTGTTATATGTGAGTACCGCTTTCTTTGACAGATTCTAGTATGGGTACATATATGTTTTCCCAACCCCAGCACATTAGTTTGCTAATTCCAGATGTATGAAACGCAGGCCTAACTGTATCTAGTATATTGAACGCCAGATAAACTAACTTGGCCTTTTTTAAATAAAAAAAATTCCCTCACTGGAATACTTTCAGTCTTTTGACTGTATGGATTACAGATGGAATGACTGTTATATGTGAGTACCGCTTTCTTTGACAGATTCTAGTATGGGTACATATATGTTTTCCCAACCCCAGTAAATTAGTTTGCTAATTCCAGATGTATGAAACGCAGGCCTAACTGTATCTAGTATATTGAACGCCAGATAAACTAACTTGGCCTTTTTTAAATAAAAAAAATTCCCTCACTGGAATACTTTCAGTCTTTTGACTGTATGGATTACAGATGGAATGACTGTTATATGTGAGTACCGCTTTCTTTGACAGATTCTAGTATGGGTACATATATGTTTTCCCAACCCCAGCACATTAGTTTGCTAATTCCAGATGTATGAAACGCAGGCCTAACTGTATCTAGTATATTGAACGCCAGATATACTAACTTGTCCTTTTTTAAATAAAAAAAATTCCCTCACTGGAATACTTTCAGTCTTTTGACTGTATGGATTACAGATGGAATGACTGTTATATGTGAGTACCGCTTTCTTTGACAGATTCTAGTATGGGTACATATATGTTTTCCCAACCCCAGCACATTAGTTTGCTAATTCCAGATGTATGAAACGCAGGCCTAACTGTATCTAGTATATTGAACGCCAGATAAACTAACTTGGCCTTTTTTAAATAAAAAAAAAATTCCCTCACTGGAATACTTTCAGTCTTTTGACTGTATGGATTACAGATGGAATGACTGTTATATGTGAGTACCGCTTTCTTTGACAGATTCTAGTATGGGTACATATATGTTTTCCCAACCCCAGCACATTAGTTTGCTAATTCCAGATGTATGAAACGCAGGCCTAACTGTATCTAGTATATTGAACGCCAGATAAACTAACTTGGCCTTTTTTAAATAAAAAAAATTCCCTCACTGGAATACTTTCAGTCTTTTGACTGTATGGATTACAGATGGAATGACTGTTATATGTGAGTACCCGCTTTCTTTGACAGATTCTAGTATGGGTACATATATGTTTTCCCAACCCCAGCAAATTAGTTTGCTAATTCCAGATGTATGAAACGCAGGCCTAACTGTATCTAGTATATTGAACGCCAGATAAACTAACTTGGCCTTTTTTAAATAAAAAAAATTCCCTCACTGGAACACTTTCAGTCTTTTGACTGTATGGATTACAGATGGAATGACTGTTATATGTGAGTACCGCTTTCTTTGACAGATTCTAGTATGGGTACATATATGTTTTCCCAACCCCAGCACATTAGTTTGCTAATTCCAGATGTATGAAACGCAGGCCTAACTGTATCTAGTATATTGAACGCCAGATAAACTAACTTGGCCTTTTTTAAATAAAAAAAATTCCCTCACTGGAATACTTTCAGTCTTTTGACTGTATGGATTACAGATGGAATGACTGTTATATGTGAGTACCGCTTTCTTTGACAGATTCTAGTATGGGTACATATATGTTTTCCCAACCCCAGCACATTAGTTTGCTAATTCCAGATGTATGAAACGCAGGCCTAACTGTATCTAGTATATTGAACGCCAGATAAACTAACTTGGCCTTTTTTAAATAAAAAAAATTCCCTCACTGGAATACTTTCAGTCTTTTGACTGTATGGATTACAGATGGAATGACTGTTATATGTGAGTACCGCTTTCTTTGACAGATTCTAGTATGGGTACATATATGTTTTCCCAACCCCAGCAAATTAGTTTGCTAATTCCAGATGTATGAAACGCAGGCCTAACTGTATCTAGTATATTGAACGCCAGATAAACTAACTTGGCCTTTTTTAAATAAAAAAAATTCCCTCACTGGAATACTTTCAGTCTTTTGACTGTATGGATTACAGATGGAATGACTGTTATATGTGAGTACCGCTTTCTTTGACAGATTCTAGTATGGGTACATATATGTTTTCCCAACCCCAGCACATTAGTTTGCTAATTCCAGATGTATGAAACGCAGGCCTAACTGTATCTAGTATATTGAACGCCAGATAAACTAACTTGGCCTTTTTTAAATAAAAAAAATTCCCTCACTGGAATACTTTCAGTCTTTTGACTGTATGGATTACAGATGGAATGACTGTTATATGTGAGTACCGCTTTCTTTGACAGATTCTAGTATGGGTACATATATGTTTTCCCAACCCCAGCAAATTAGTTTGCTAATTCCAGATGTATGAAACGCAGGCCTAACTGTATCTAGTATATTGAACGCCAGATAAACTAACTTGGCCTTTTTTAAATAAAAAAAATTCCCTCACTGGAATACTTTCAGTCTTTTGACTGTATGGATTACAGATGGAATGACTGTTATATGTGAGTACCGCTTTCTTTGACAGATTCTAGTATGGGTACATATATGTTTTCCCAACCCCAGCACATTAGTTTGCTAATTCCAGATGTATGAAACGCAGGCCTAACTGTATCTAGTATATTGAACGCCAGATAAACTAACTTGGCCTTTTTTAAATAAAAAAAATTCCCTCACTGGAATACTTTCAGTCTTTTGACTGTATGGATTACAGATGGAATGACTGTTATATGTGAGTACCGCTTTCTTTGACAGATTCTAGTATGGGTACATATATGTTTTCCCTACCCCAGCACATTAGTTTGCTAATTCCAGATGTATGAAACGCAGGCCGAACTGTATCTAGTATATTGAACGCCAGATAAACTAACTTGGCCTTTTTTAAATAAAAAAAATTCCCTCACTGGAATACTTTCAGTCTTTTGACTGTATGGATTACAGATGGAATGACTGTTATATGTGAGTACCGCTTTCTTTGACAGATTCTAGTATGGGTACATATATGTTTTCCCAACCCCAGCACATTACTTTGCTAATTCCAGATGTATGAAACGCAGGCCTAACTGTATCTAGTATATTGAACGCCAGATAAACTAACTTGGCCTTTTTTAAATAAAAAAAAAATTCCCTCACTGGAATACTTTATGGCTTTTCACTGTATGGATTACAGGTGGACTGGTATTAGTAGGGGTGACACAAGCACACCCAAGTCCCTGATGTAGGATTTCTATGGCACAGACCACTATTACAAGTGATTAATGGACGTTGGGAGAGATTGTGCTGCAGCACTAGTCCCAAGATAGCCGCCGCCTATCAGCCCAGTAACATGTGCCACAAAATGGTCTGCACAACCTTTAAAAAAAATAGCCTTGGACTGTGCTGCTAAATCGCTATTGGTCTGAATCCCAGGTGTAGATGTCTGACTTGTTTGGAGCTTTGGAATGCACACTGTGGCAGCTTCTGCTGCAGCACTACAAGTCGCAAAATGGCGGCCGGCGGTCAGCCCGGGTACATGTGGATGGAAAAATCACTCTGGCCACTCTAAAAATAGCCAATCCCTATCAAAAAAGCAGCTCAGCTGCAGTTGTTCAGATGAATCACAGGTGGAGGAGAGAAATTTGCTTCCAGTTATTCAATTATCCCTGCCTATTCTCGCCCTAGCATCAGCTGCGTCTAACCCTGTTCTATTCACATCGGGAGTGAGCACGTCCCGACGTGCGCACAAGCTTATAAGAGGCTGAGTCACATGCTGCACTTGGCCAATCACAGCCTTGCCAATAGTAGGCATGGCTGCGATGGCATCTTAGGGCAAGTAGTATGATGCATGTTGATTGGCTGCTTTGCAGCCTTTCAAAATGCGCCAAAATACATGCCGAACGACGAACCCGAACCCGAACTTTTACGAAAAAGTTCGGGTTCGGGTCCGTGTCACGAACACCCCAAAATTCGGTACGGACCCGAACTATGCTCGAACTGTTCGCTCAACACTACTTTTGATGAAAAATTAGATGTTTCAATGGACGAATTGAACTCTATGTATGATGCTCTTTTAATATGTATGTTAAAGAAAGGCAGAAGTTTTCCAGTTTCTCCAAGACAACAATGATTAATTTTTGTGTTAGTGTTAGATGACTAACTTTGAGTTTTGAATTATGAAAATTGATAAACGATATTAGTGATGTGATGGTAATTATTTTTATTTGAAAAGTTATATTATGTGTGTTTTTCTTTCAAAAACTATATATTATGTGTTTTCCTTATTTATTTTACAAAAAATGGTTTCACCTTTTTGTATTTGGTTTTTCTTGTTAATAAAGTTATGTTGAAACCCTCTAGTTTTCACTCTCACTCAAAACATACTTGTTATTACGAATGTAGACAACAATCCATTATTTTTGGTTTCTAGAATGATGATATGCAAATTAACATCTTCTGCCATAGGCTTATGGAAGCTAATTTGCATATCTTTCCCAGAAATCCATAGTAGCATTGTGTAGCTTGCCATGCACAATCATGTATTTCGCAGAATTGGGGCTCACCTAGGTGCATCAGGAGCTCTCCTTAATGTAAAAGGGTACCCGTTTAAAGATTTATATATTCAATTGAGAATCTCTTTTTGTTGCAGCAATAGTCTTCTCTGTCTCATATGGTCTCCCTCTTTTTTTCACTCTCACTCAAAACATGCTTGTTATTACTAATGTAGGCAACAATCCATTATTTTTGTTTTCTAGAATGATGATATGCAAATTAACATCTTCTGCCATAGGCTTATGGAAGCTAATTTACATATCTTTCCCAGAAATCCATAGTAGTATTGTGTAGCTTGCCATGCACAATCATGTATTTCGCAGAATTGGGGCTCCCCTTGGTGCATCAGGAGCTCTCCTTAATGTAAAAGGGTACCCGTTTAAAGATAGATATATTGGATTGAGAAACTCTTTGTTGCAGCAGTAGTTTTATCTGTCTCATATGCTCTCGCTTTCACTCAAAACATACTTGTTATTAATAATGTAGGCAACAATCCATTATTTTTTGTTTGTAGCATGATGATATGCAAATTAACATCTTCTGCCATAGGCTTATGGAAGCTAATTTACATATCTTTCCCAGAAATCCATAGTAGCATTGTGTAGCTTGCCATGCACAATCATGTATTTCGCAGAATTGGGGCTCCCCTTGGTGCATCAGGAGCTCTCCTTAATGTAAAAGGGTACCCGTTTAAAGATAGATATATTGGATTGAGAAACTCTTTGTTGCAGCAGTAGTTTTCTCTGTCTCATATGCTCTCGCTGTCACTCAAAACATACTTATTAATATAATCAACAATCCATTATTTTTGGTTTGTAGAATGATGATATGCAAATTAGCATCTTCTGCCATAGGCTTATGGAAGCTAATTTGCATATCTTTCCCAGAAATCCCTAGTAGCATTGTGTAGCTTGTCATGCACAAGCATGTATTTCGCAGACTTGGGGCTCACCTTGGTGCATCAGGACCTCTCCTTAATGTAAAAGGGTACCCGTTTAAAGATAGATATATTGGATTGAGAATCTCTATTTGTTGCAGAAATAGTTTTCTCTATCTCATATGCGCTCGCTTTCACTCAGGGATCGCTTCTCGGCCTTTTGGTTTGATCAGGTGTAGTATCGCAAGGTGCTGTGTTTGGTTGGGCTGAAGGGAATATATCAGGGTCCTCCTTGCGGGGGGCCCTGGGTATGATCGAGTGCAATCCGTGGGCAGGCATTCGTGTGTGAGACTGCGCAACTTTGGAGGAGAAGATGTCTCGAGGACAGCATTCGGTTAAAGGTGAACGAAGGATATCGTATAGGCATTGGATTGGACCAGATCGTGGGGGAGATTCTACGGAAGCTCCCTTACCTACAGGTGAGAGATGTGCTCGCGCTGCAGGATTTTCCTAAACAAGGAATTTACGACTTAACCCTTTGTTCTGAGGAATTATGCCAGAAAATTTGCATGGACGTAATGAAGATGAAGGAAGAAAAGAATCCGGCCTTCTTGGAGCACGTAAGAGTTATACCATCTTTTCAAATGGTGAAACTGGCAATCATCGTACATATGTACAATCCGAAGGTAGATGATATGACTGTTGGTGCTTTCCTAAAAAGATATTGTGACGAAGTAGTTTTTGATAGAAGGCTTACAAACAGACACGGCTTTTTAAATGGCAAGCGGAGATTTTTTGTCAGATTTAAGAAAAACTGTTCAGTTCCTGTGGAATTTTCTATTGGTGGAGAGAGGGGGTTCTGTTTTTACCAAGGGCAACTAAAATATTGTAGACAGTGTTTCTCTTATGGCCATTTACAGGAAGCATGTCCGGTGAAGGGGGAATCTTGCAGGAATTGTGGAAAGACAGGGCAAAATGTGAAAGATTGTATGGAGGCAAAATATTGTGATGTGTGCGGAAGTGGGGATCATTTGGCCAGAAAACTTATGTATTTTAACACCAGACAGTCTAGAGCTGAGAGTGTGGAGGATAAAAGAGGTGGGCAAAAGAAAAAGGGAGGCACTTATGCTGAGATGGTGAAAGGTGGAACAAGTGTGATTGTGCAAAATACTGAGATTGCTGGTGGCAGTTGTGTGGAGGACAAAATGGAGGATGGTGTTCATGAAAGTTTGGAGGGAAATGTCGTTTTGGAGGGAAATTCAAAAAAAGGGGCGGGGCAAGGGGCTGCTGGGAAAAAGAAAAAAAAGGAAAAGAGGTCTCCTGAAGCCACTGCTGAGATGGAGGATGTGCTGGGGAGTGTGTCTAGCAGTGATGCAAGTGAGGTTGATAAATGTCTGGATCATGTGACTGGCGAGGGAGAAGAGATGGAGTGTCAGGTGAAAGAGTATGACTCTGATGCTCCTATAACTCCAGGTCAGCATGTTAACAGTGAGGTGGAATTGGAGATTGATGAAGATTTTCCCACTTCTGATGTGAAAAGGTGTAAAAGAGGTGAGGACGGTGTTTGGTCCGGGAGTCAGAGTGACCCTGTTTTCTCTGGCCCCAGACAGGGTGACAGGGATTCTGATCCAGAATCGCCTGATTGTGGTTTAGGTGTAGAGAGGAGAGTGCTGAGCCAGACCTTTTTAAATTAGTTATTATGGCTGTAAACGTTCTGAATTTATTTATCATGAGTTTGATTGTTGCTACATTGAATGTGCGCGGAATAGGGTCAAGCAGTAGGAGAGCCGCTGTCTTTGATTACCTGGCAGCAGTAAGGTCTGACATAATATGTATACAGGAATGCGCAATTAAATCTACACTCCATGAATCAGAGTGGACTTATGGGAGATCTTACTGGTCGCCCTGCACTGATAACAGAAATGAAGGAGTTGGCATATTATTGAAAAATAGTAATATTAATGTAATAGAATATAAAATAGTGGTACCAGGTCGTTGTATTGTTTTAAGTTTTGAGTTTTTAGGGCAGCGTTTTAGAGTTTTTAGTGTTTATGCGCCGGCTAAACAACGTGAACGCGTGTCTTTTTTAGGAGCTCTTAAACTTTTTATGCCTGGCAGAGATTTTACCATTATTTTAGGTGATTTTAATTGTATTTGGAGTGTGCAGGATAGGCAAAGTACCTCTGAAGTCAAGATTGATGTGACCTCTACTTTGTTAAACGGAATGATACAAGATTTGCATTTTAAGGATGCTGGACTGATGGTCAACACAGACGAGAAATATACTTATATGGCGGATAGTGGTCGATCTAAGTCTAGAATCGATTATGTTTTATTTTCTGAGGGGCTGGAAGGGATTAAGTGTGACCATGTGATGAACAGTCTATCCGATCACAAAATTGTTACTGCTGAAATAAGTATGAAGAATTTAGTGGATTTCGGTAGAGGTTACTGGAAATTGAATACAGGTCTGTTGCAGGATGCAGAAGTTAAGGATGCTTTTAGAGAAGTGTTTTTATCATGTGTCAGGCAACAGGGATGTTTTAATTGCATTTTAGACTGGTGGGACTGGGCTAAAACCAAATTTGCCTCCTTTTTTAAGAATATCTGTGTCAAAAGGGCGCAAGAGAAAAAGAAAAAGGAGGACATTTTAATTTCTAGATTAGAAGCATTGTACAAATTGAAGAATTGCGGTTGGGAGGTAGGGAAGGAGATTAATGAGATAAAAGAAGAAAGGAGAAAAGAATTGTTGGAGAAAGGGAGGAATATTGTGCATAGATCCAAGGTAAAACACATAGAAGAGGACGAGAAATGTTCGAGATATTTTTTTAAAAAGAGTTTTAAGCCAAAAGGTGTTTTTAAATCCGTTTTAACTTCTGAGGGAGAAGTGACTGGTGATGAAATGGTTAAAAAAATATGCGGATTTTATGAGACACTTTTTAAAAATGAGGCTTCAGATTTAGAAATTAAGGAGTACTGTAATGTTTTATTTGATAACATCCCAAGGGAGGAAAAAGAGGTTTTGATTGGAGATATAAGTGAAGAAGAGGTTAAAAATATTATACGGAGGATGGCAAAAGGGAAGACACCTGGAAGTGATGGTCTCCCTGCAGAATTTTATTGTTTTTATTGGGATGTGATTGGAGAAGAGTCGGATTGTGCGTTTTGTTTTTAATACTGGTGTTTTTTCTACCTCCATGAGAAAAGGTATAGTCACGCTAATACATAAAAAAGGTAGTGAGAAGGAGATCAAAAATTGGCGCCCTATAACATTGTTAAATTGTGATTATAAAATAATTACCAAGATTATTGCAAATAGACTTTGTGATGTAATAGGTTGCATGGTTGGCGAATACCAGGTATGTGCAGTCCCGGGAAGAAAGATTTCTGACAATTTGGTTTTATTACGAGATATTATTTATTATTCTGCTTTTAATAATGTCCCTTTATTTATTGAAACGACAGATTTCGAAAAGGCCTTTGATAAGGTATCTCATAGATTCTTATTTAGTGTTTTAAAGAAGATGGGGATCCCTGAAAAAATTCTTAATATTATCAGAGGTATGTACAAAAATGTTTTTAGTCATGTTTTAATAAATGGGTGGGTGTGTCCGGCAGTGGAGGTCAAGTCAGGTGTTAGACAGGGCTGCCCTCTCTCCCCAATTCTTTTCATTTGCGTTATGGAACCTTTACTATTATCTATCCAGAAAGACAAATGCGTGGAGGGTTTTTTTATACCTAGGGGTTCCGGACGGAGAATAAAATCATTTGGATATATGGATGACGCCGTATTCGCGTGTCAATCCCAAGCGGACTTAAACAGAATTAACCTACACCTGAAGATTTTCTGCAGTATTGCAGGAATGAGTATTAATTGGGGCAAGTGTCAATTTGCTAACTATGGGAAACAAGTGGAAGTCCAAGTACCTGCGATACCCCAAAGTAAAGAAGTGGAAGTTTTAGGGGTCATTTTTAAGGAAAATAACAAAGGTAATAAAAGCTATGATGAATTAGACAAGAAAATAGAGAAGAAGATTAATTTTTGGAAACTTAGATTTTTATCATTGAAAGGGAAAATTTTAATAATTAAATCTGTTATTTTACCCCTGATTTTATATACTTCCATTATTTTACCACCTGAAAAACTCTGGATAAAAAGAACAACAAGGAGACTTTTTATATTTTTCTGGGGATCCAAGATGGAGAAAGTTAGAAGAACGGTGGTGATGACAAGGACTGAGCTTGGTGGCTACGACTTCCCTAATTTAGAGTTTTTTTTAAAAATGCACTATTTATTGATGATTTTTAAAATTTTAAAGTGCAATAATAGAACTGCAGCCATGTGTAGGTATTTAGCAGGATGGATTTTCATTAAGTGGAGTTGGTGTGAAAAAGGAACTGGGCAGACCAATGGCATTTGTGATCCCAAAATTTTACGTGGTGCTCAGAACTCTTTATGATCAGTACGGTTTAAGCTCCCTAAGTAAAACTGAGAAAAATGAAATTATTAAAGTTGGGAGGAAAAACGAGCTTCAATGTGATGTTCCATTCTGCAATTCCGCACAGGCTGCGAAAATTTGGAAACTTTTTAATATCACGGGCCTATCAAATAAGCAAAAGGATGTTACGTGGCTCTGTTTCCATGGGTGCCTCCCAACCAGATCCTTTATGTACTCTAGGGGTGTAAGAGTAATCGAGAGATGCCCTAGAGAAGGTTGTGGAGGCACAGAAGACCTTTATCATTTGTTTTGGGATTGTTTTTACGCTAAAAGAGTTTTTAGTGCTTTAAAAGGTCTTTTTATTGCACTTACTGGATGGAAGGTTTTTAGTTATGAAAAGATTTTTATTGGTCAAGATTTTAGAATTTTATCTAATTCACGTGTTGCATGGCTATTGTTTTTCGTTTTTAAAGAAGTTTTATGGGACTGCAGAAATCTTGTGGTTTTTAAAAATGTTATTTTATCTCCAAAAGAGGCGTCAAAAGTGTTTTTATCCAGGGTTTTTACGACATTTTTACTGGATAAGAAAAGGATTGGACAAAGAGAAGCGGAAAAAGTATGAAAGGTAACACAATGGAAAAATTACGTGAGTAAATCTTGACTTTTTGATTAGTGATTTATTTTCAGTAGGGTTCCCGTGATGTGAATCAGACATTATTTAGACTGAGCCACTTGAGTGTGGACTGAGGGAACGTTTGATGTCTATTTTCTAAAGAAAAAAAAAAAATCACTCAAAACATACTTGTTAATATAATCAACAATCCATTATTTTTGGTTTGTAGAATGATGATATGCAAATTAGCATCTTCTGCCATAGGCTTAAGTAAGCTAATTTGCATATCTTTCCCAGAAATCCCTAGTAGCATTGTGTAGCTTGCCATGCACAATCATGTATTTCGCAGACTTGTGGCTCACCTTGGTGCATCAGGAGCTCTCCTTAATGTAAAAGGGTACCCGTTTAAAGATAGATATATTGGATTGAGAATCTCTCTTTATTGCAACAATAGTTTTCTCTGTCTCATATGCTCTCGCTGTCACTCAAAACATATTTATTAATATAATCAAATATCCATTATTTTTGGTTTGTAGAATGATGATATGCAAATTAGCATCATCTGCTATAGGCTTATGGAAGTTAATTTTCATATCTTTCCCAGAAATTCCTAGTAGCATTGTGTAGCTTGCCATGCACAAGCATGTATTTCGCAGACTTGGGGCTCACCTTGGTGCATCAGGAGCTCTCCTTAATGTAAAAGGCTACCCGTTTAAAGATAGTTATATTGGATTGAGAAACTCTCTTTGTTGCAACAATAGTCTTCTCTGTCTCATATGCTCTCGCTGTCACTCAAAACATACTTGTTAATATAATCAACAATCCATTATTTTTGGTTTGTAGAATGATGATATGCAAATTAGCATCTTCTGCCATAGGCTTATGGAAGCTAATTTGCATATCTTTCCCAGAAATCCCTAGTAGCATTGTGTAGCTTGCCATGCACAAGCATGTATTTCGCAGAATTGGGGCTCACCTTGGTGCATCAGGAGAACTCCTTAATGTAAAAGGGTACCCGTTTAAAGATAGATATATTGGATTGAGAATCTCTCTTTGTTGCAACAATAGTTTTCTCTGTCTCATATGCTCTCGCTGTCACTCAAAACATACTTGTTAATATAATCAACAATCCATTATTTTTGGTTTGTAGAATGATGATATGCAAATTAGCATCTTCTGCCATAGGCTTATGGAAGCTAATTTGCATATCTTTCCCAGAAATCCCTAGTAGCATTGTGTAGCTTGCCATGCACAAGCATGTGTTTCGCAGAATTGGGGCTCACCTTGGTGCATCAGGAGCTCTCATTAATGTAAAAGGGTACCCATTTAAAGATAGATATATTGGATTGAGAATCTCTATTTGTTGCAACAATAGTTTTCTCTGTCTCATATGCTCTCGCTGTCACTCAAAACATACTTGTTAATATTAATATAATAAACAATCCATTATTTTTGGTTTGTAGAATGATGATATGCAAATTAGCATCTTCTGCCATAGGCTTATGGAAGCTAATTTGCATATCTTTCCCAGAAATCCCTAGTAGCATTGTGTAGCTTGCCATGCACAAGCATGTATTTCGCAGACTTGGGGCTCACCTTGGTGCATCAGGACCTCTCCTTAATGTAAAAGGGTACCCGTTTAAAGATAGATATATTGGATTGAGAATCTCTCTGTGTTGCAACAATAGTTTTCTCTGTCTCATATGCTCTCGCTGTCACTCAGGGATCGCTTATCGGCCTTTTGGCTTTATCGGGTGCAGTATCGCAAGGTGCTGTGTTTGGTTGGGCTGAAGGGAATATATCAGGGTCCTCCTTGCGGGGGGCCCTGGGTATGATCGAGTGCGATCCGTGGGCAGGCATTCGTGTGTGAGACTGCGTAACTTTGTGTAACTTTGGAGGAGAAGATGTCTCGAGGACTCGAGGACAGCATTCGGTTGGAGGTGAACGAAGGATATCGTATAGGCATTGGATTGGACCAGATCGTGGGGGAGATTCTACGGAAGCTCCCTTACCTACAGGTGAGAGATGTGCTCGCGCTGCAGGATTTTCCTAAACAAGGAATTTACGACCTAACCCTTTGTTCCGAGGAATTATGCCAGAAAATTTACATGGACGTAATGAAGATGAAGGAAGAAAAGAATCCGGCCTTCTTGGAGCACGTAAGAGTTATACCATCTTTTCAAATGGTGAAACTGGCAATCATCGTACATATGTACAATCCGAAGGTAGATGATATGACTGTTGGTGCTTTCCTTAAAAGATATTGTGACGAAGTAGTTTTTGATAGAAGGCTTACAAACAGACACGGCTTTTTAAATGGCAAGCGGAGATTTTTTGTCAGATTTAAGAAAAACTGTTCAGTTCCTGCGGTATTTTCAATTGGTGGAGAGAGGGGGTTCTGTTTTTACCAAGGGCAACTAAAATATTGCAGACAGTGTTTCTCTTATGGCCATTTACAGGAAGCATGTCCGGTGAAGGGGGAATCTTGCAGGAATTGTGGAAAGACAGGGAATAAGGTGAAAGATTGTATGGAGGCGAAATATTGTGATGTGTGCGGAAGTGGGGATCATTTGGCCAGAAAATGTATGTATTTTAACACTAGACAGTCTAGAGCTGAGATTGTGGAGGATAAAAGAGGTGGGCAAAAGAAAAAGGGAGGCACTTATGCTGAGATGGTGAAAGGTGGAACAAGTGTGATTGTGCAAAATACTGAGATTGCTGGTGGCAGTTGTGTGGAGGACAAAATGGAGGATGGTGTTCATGAAAGTTTGGAGGGAAATGTCGTTTTGGAGGGAAATTCAAAAAAAGGGGCGGGGCAAGGGGCTGCTGGGAAAAAGAAAAAAAAGGAAAAGAGGTCTCCTGAAGTCACTGCTGAGATGGAGGATGTGCTGGGGAGTGTGTCTAGCAGTGATGTAAGTGAGGTTGATATATGTCCGGATCATGTGACTGGCGAGGGAGAAGAGATGGAGTGTCAGGGGGAAGAGTATGACTCTGATGCTCCTATAACTCCAGGTCAGCATGTTAACAGTGAGGCGGAATTGGAGATTGATGAAGATTTTCCCACTTCTGATGTGAAAAGGTGTAAAAGAGGTGAGGACGGTGTTTGGTCCGGGAGTCAGAGTGACCCTGTTTTCTCTGGCCCCAGACAGGGTGACAGGGATTCTGATCCAGAATCGCCTGATTGTGGTTTAGGTGTAGAGAGGAGAGTGCTGAGCCAGACCTTTTTAAATAAGTTATTATGGCTGTAAACGTTCTGAATTTATTTATCATGAGTTTGATTGTTGCTACATTGAATGTGCGCGGAATAGGGTCAAGCAGTAGGAGAGCCGCTGTCTTTGATTACCTGGCAACAGTAAGGTCTGACATAATATGTATACAGGAATGCGCAATTAAATCTACACCCCATGAATCAGAGTGGACTTATGGGAGGTCTTACTGGTCGCCCTGCACTGATAACAGAAATGAAGGAGTTGGTATATTATTGAAAAATAGTAATATTAATGTAATAGAATATAAAATAGTGGTACCAGGTCGTTGTATTGTTTTAAGTTTTGAGTTTTTAGGGCAGCGTTTTAGAGTTTTTAGTGTTTATGCGCCGGCTAAAAAACGTGAACGTGTGTCTTTTTTAGAAGCTCTTAAACTTTTTATGCCTGGCAGAGATTTTACCATTATTTTAGGTGATTTTAATTGTATTAGGAGTGTGCAGGACAGGCAAAGTACCTCTGAAGTCAAGATCGATGTGACCTCTACTTTGTTAAACGGAATGATACAAGATTTGCATTTTAAGGATGCTGGACTGATGGTCAACACAGACGAGAAATATACTTATATGGCGGATAGTGGTCGATCTAAGTCTAGAATCGATTATGTTTTATTTTCTGAGGGGCTGGAAGTGATTAAGTGTGACCATGTGATGAACAGTCTATCCGATCACAAAATTGTTACTGCTGAAATAAGTATGAAGAATTTAATGGATTTCGGTAGAGGTTACTGGAAATTGAATACAGGTCTGTTGCAGGATGCAAAAGTTAAGGATGCTTTTAGAGAAGTGTTTTTATCATGTGTCAGGCAACAGGGATGTTTTAATTGCATTTTAGACTGGTGGGACTGGGCTAAAACCAAATTTGCCTCCTTTTTTAAGAATATCGGTGTCAAAAGGGCGCAAGAGAAAAAGAAAAAGGAGGAAATTTTAATTTCTAGATTAGAAGCATTGTACAAATTGAGGAATTGCGGTTGGGAGGTAGGGAAGGAGATTAATGAGATAAAAGAAGAAAGGAGAAAAGAATTGTTGGAGAAAGGGAGGAATATTGTGCATAGATCCAAGGTAAAACACATAGAAGAGGACGAGAAATGTTCGAGATTTTTTTTTAAAAAGAGTTTTAAGCCAAAAGGTGTTTTTAAATCCGTTTTAACTTCTGAGGGAGAAGTGACTGGTGATGAAATGGTTAAAAATATATGCGGATTTTATGAGACACTTTTTAAAAATGAAAGTCAGGTTTCGGATTTAGAAATTAAGGAGTACTGTAATGTTTTATCTGATAACATCCCAAGGGAGGAAAAAGAGGTTTTGATTGGAGATATAAGTGAAGAAGAGGTTAAAAATATTATACGGAGGATGGCAAAAGGGAAGACACCTGGAAGTGATGGTCTCCCTGCAGAATTTTATGGTTTTTATTGGGATGTGATTGGAGAAGAGGTGAGTCGGATTGTGCGTTTTGTTTTTAATACTGGTGTTTTTTCTACCTCCATGAGAAAAGGTATAGTCACGCTAATACATAAAAAAGGTAGTGAGAAGGAGATCAAAAATTGGCGCCCTATAACATTGTTAAATTGTGATTATAAAATAATTACCAAGATTATTGCAAATAGACTTTGTGATGTAATAGGTTGCATGGTTGGCGAATACCAGGTATGTGCAGTCCCGGGAAGAAAGATTTCTGACAATTTGGTTTTATTACGAGATATTATTTATTATTCTGGTTTTAATAATGTCCCTTTATTTATTGAAACGACAGATTTTGAAAAGGCCTTTGATAAGGTATCTCATAGATTCTTATTTAGTGTTTTAAAGAAGATGGGGATCCCTGAAAAAATTCTTAATATTATCAGAGGTATGTACAAAAATGTTTTTAGTCATGTTTTAATAAATGGGTGGGTGTGTCCGGCAGTGGAGGTCAAGTCAGGTGTTAGACAGGGCTGCCCTCTCTCCCCAATTCTTTTTATTTGCGTTATGGAACCTTTACTATTATCTATCCAGAAAGACAAATGCGTGGAGGGGTTTTTTATACCTGGGGGTTCCGGACGGAGAATAAAATCATTTGGATATATGGATGACGCCGTATTCGCGTGTCAATCCCAAGCGGACTTAAACAGAATTAACCTACACCTGAAGATTTTCTGCAGTATTGCAGGAATGAGTATTAATTGGGGCAAGTGTCAATTTGCTAACTATGGGAAACAAGTGGAAGTCCAAGTACCTGCGATACCCCAAAGTAAAGAAGTGGAAGTTTTAGGGGTCATTTTTGAGGAAAATAACAAAGGTACAAAAAGCTATGAGGAATTAGACAAGAAAATAGAGAAGAAGATACATTTTTGGAAACTTAGATTTTTATCATTGAAAGGGAAAATTTTAATAATTAAATCTGTTATTTTACCCCTGATTTTATATACTTCCATTATTTTACCACCTGAAAAACTCTGGATAAAAAGAACAACAAGGAGACTTTTTATATTTTTCTGGGGATCCAAGATGGAGAAAGTTAGAAGAACGGTGGTGATGACAAGGACTGAGCTTGGTGGCTACGACTTCCCTAATTTAGAGGTTTTTTTTAAGAATGCACTATTTATTGATGATTTTTAAAATTTTAAAGTGCAATAATAGAACTGCAGCCATGTGTAGGTATTTAGCAGGATGGATTTTCATTAAGTGGAGTTGGTGTGAAAGGGAACTGGGCAGACCAATGGCATTTGTGATCCCAAAATTTTACGTGGTGCTCAGAACCTTTTATGATCAGTACGGTTTAAGCTCCCTAAGTAAAACTGAGAAAAATGAAATTATTAAAGTTGGGAGGAAAAACGAGCTTCAATGTGATGTTCCATTCTGCAATTCCGCACAGGCTGCGAAAATGTGGAAACTTTTTAATATCATGGGCCTATCAAATAAGCAAAAGGATGTTACGTGGCTCTGTTTCCATGGGTGCCTCCCAACCAGATCATTTATGTACTCTAGGGGTGTAAGAGTGATCGAGAGATGCCCTAGAGAAGGTTGTGGAGGCACAGAAGACCTTTATCATTTGTTTTGGGATTGTTTTTACGCTAAAAGAGTTTTTAGTGCTTTAAAAGGTCTTTTTATTGCACTTACTGGATGGAAGGTTTTTAGTTATGAAAAGATTTTTATTGGTCAAGATTTTAGAATTTTATCTAATTCACGTGTTGCATGGCTATTGTTTTCCGTTTTTAAAGAAGTTTTATGGGACTGCAGAAATCTTGTGGTTTTTAAAAATGTTATTTTATCTCCAAAAGAGGCGTCAAAAGTGTTTTTATCCAGGGTTTTTACGACATTTTTACTGGATAAGAAAAGGATTGGAGAAAGAGAAGCGGAAAAAGTATGGAAGGTAACACAATGGAAAAATTACGTGAGTAAATCTTGACTTTTTGATTAGTGATTTTATTTTCAGTAGGGTTCCCGTGATGTGAATCAGACATTATTTAGACTGAGCCACTTGAGTGTGGACTGAGGGAACGTTTGATGTCTATTTACTGAGGAAAAAAAAAAAAAAAAAGTCACTCAAAACATACTTGTTAATATTAATACAATCAACAACCCATTATTTTTGGTTTCTAGAATGATGATATGCAAATTAGCATCTTCTGCCATAGGCTTATGAAAGCTAATTTGCATATCTTTCCCAGAAATCCCTAGTAGCATTGTGTAGCTTGCCATGCACAATCATGTATTTCGCAGACTTGGGGCTCACCTTGGTGCATCAGGAGCTCTCCTTAATGTAAAAGGGTACCCGTTTAAAGATAGATATATTGGATGGAGAATCTCTTTTTGTTGCAACAATAGTTATCTCTGTCTCATATGCTCTCGCTGTCACTCAAAACATACTTGTTAATATTAATATAATCAACAATCCATTATTTTTGGTTTGTGGAATGATGATATGCAAAATAGCATCTTCTGCCATAGGCTTATGAAAGCTAATTTGCATATCTTTCCCAGAAATCCCTAGTAGCATTGTGTAGCTTGCCATGCACAATCATGTATTTCGCAGACTTGGGGCTCACCTTGGTGCATCAGGAGCTCTCCTTAATGTAAAAGGGTACCCGTTTAAAGATAGATATATTGTATGGAGAATCTCTTTTTGTTGCAACAATAGTTATCTCTGTCTCATATGCTCTCGCTGTCACTCAAGACATACTTGTTAATATTAATATAATCAACAATCCATTATTTTTGGTTTGTAGAATGATGATATGCAAATTAGCATTTGGAAGCTAATTTGCATGTCTTTCCCAGAAATCCCTAGTAGCATTGTGTAGCTTGCCATGCACAAGCATGTATTTCGCAGAATTGGGGCTCACCTTGGTGCATCAGGAGCTCTCCTTAATGTAAAAGGGTACCCGTTTAAAGATAGATATATTGGATGGAGAATCTCTTTTTGTTGCAACAATAGTTTTCTCTGTCTCATATGCTAAGATCAAGTGTAGCATCGAAAGGTGTCGCGTTTGGTCTTGGTTGGCAGGGAGTGATCGGGGTCCTCCTTGCGGGGGGCCCTGGGTGCTAGCGAGTGCAACCTAGTGGGTGAGCTTTTTGGTGATCCTGCGCTATTTAAAAATGTCTCGAGGTCTCGAGGACACTGTGCGGTTGGAGGTAGAAGATGGTTTCCGGATGAACATCGGGCTGGATAAAGTCGTTGGAGAGGTGTTGAAGAAGTTGGAGTACCTACAGGTAAAGGATGTGTTGGCTTTACAAGATTTCCCTAAACAGGGTATTTATGATTTGACGGTTTGTTCCGAGGGTTTGTGCCAAAGAATATATATGGATTTGCTGAAGATGAAAGAGGAGAAGAAGCCGGCCTTTTTGGAACATGTTAAAATTATTCCTTCTTTTCAAATGGTGAGACAAACGTTAGTGGTCCATATGTATAACCCCAAAGTTGGTGATATGACTGTTGCAGCCTTTTTAAGGCGGTATTGTGATGAAGTGAGCTTTGACCAAAGATTAACCAACAAACATGGATACCTTAATGGGAAGAGGAGATTTTTTGTAAAATTTAAAAAGGATATGGCGGTTCCTGCTGTTTTTTCTATAGGGGGAGAGAGAGGCTTCTGTTTTTATCAGGGGCAACTCAAATACTGTAGACACTGCATGAATTATGGCCATTTGCAAGAGGAATGTCCGCAAAAAGGTGATGTGTGTAGGAATTGTGGGCAGACTGGGCATATGGTGAAAGACTGTACTGAAAAGCGTTATTGTGATGTGTGTGGAAGTGGGGATCATTTGGCGCGGAAATGTAATTTGTTTGATAACAGGCAGTCACGTGCAGAAATTGTGGAGAAAAAAAATAGGGTGCAGCGGTCAAGTGGTGGGACATATGCTGAGCGTGTGAAAAACAGTGCAAGCGTTATTGTCTCAAATGTTACTCATGAGAAGGAGAGTGGAAGTGGTGAAAATGAAAACAAAATGGAGACTGTGTTTGGTGACCACATGGAGGGAGAGGCGGTTTTGGCGGGAAATTCAAATGAGGGGGAGTGGCAGAGGGCTTCTGGGAAAAAAAAGAAGAAGAAGGCGAGATCCCAGGAGACTGTTGCTGCCCTTGAAAGGACATTAGGTGGTGAAATTTCTAGCAGTGATGAGGGAGAGGAGGAAAAATTTCCGGATCATGTTGTGGGAGAAGGTGAAGATATGGAATTCCAAATGAGTGGATGTGATTCAGATGCTCCCATAACTCCTGGTCAAAAAATAAGTAGTGATTATGAGGAATTGGAAATTGATTTAAATCCTCCTGGTTCTGTCCCAAAAAGACCAAAGAAAGGAGAGGGCGGAGGTTGGTCTGGAAGCCAGGAGGATCCTGTGTGGTCTAATACTACTTTCAGGGATTCTGATGTAGGATCGCCTGTTGTTGAAAGAAAAGTAGATAGCCAATCTTCATTAAATAGTTATGGATTGTAAAATTTTTAACATCTTAATAATGAGTTTTGTTTTAGCTACATTGAATGTTAGAAGTATTGGATCTAATAATAGGAGAGCTGCAGTTTTTGATTTTCTTAAAAGTGTTAAAGCTGATATCTTGTGTATACAAGAATGCGCAATAAGGTCTGCCCCTCATGAGTCAGAGTGGGAGTGTGGCAAATCCTTTTGGTCGCCTTGCACGGAGAATAAAAATGAAGGTGTTGGGATTTTAGTGAAGAATAATAAAATTAATGTTTTGGAGTTTAAAGTTGTGTTACCAGGTAGATGTGTTTCTTTAAGTTTGGAGTTTTTAGGACAACGTTTTAAAGTTTTTAGTGTGTATGCTCCTGCTTTTAAACGTGAACGTATTTTATTCTTAGAAACTCTTAAGCTTTTTATGCCTGGTCGCGACCATATTATTCTTTTAGGGGATTTTAATTGTATTCGGAGTGTACAAGATAGACACAGCAATTCAGATGTGAAAATTGATACAACCTCTACCTTGCTTAATGAGATGATCCAAGATTTGCATTTTAAGGATGCTGGGCTGATGGTCAATGGGGATGACAAATTTACATATATTGCTGATAGTGGGCGTTCCAGGTCCAGAATTGATTATGCATTGGTGTCTGATGGAACGGAGGTGACCAGGTGTGACCATGTGATGACCAGTTTTTCTGACCATAAGATGGTTCTTGTCGAAATAGGTATTTCTGAGTCCATTAGCTTTGGTAGAGGTTATTGGAAGTTAAATGTTGGATTGTTGGAGGAAGAAGGAATTAAAAACAGTTTTACAGAAGTGTTTTTATTATGTGTCAGTAAACAGAAGTGTTTTAATTGTATACTTGAGTGGTGGGACTGGACGAAAGGAAGGTTTGCTTCCTTTTTTAAAAATATATGTGTGAAAAGAGCACAGGAGAGGAGGGAAAAGGAGAATGCTTTGATTGGCAGAATTGAAGCGCTTTATAAGCTTAAAAGCTGTGGTTGGGAGGTGGATGATGAAATTAAGGAAATAAAAGAGGCAAGGAAAAAGGAGTTTGTGGCAAGAGGAAAAAATATTGTGCATAATTCTAAGGTAAAACATTTGGAGGAGGATGAAAAGTGTTCCAGGTATTTCTTTAGAAAGAGTTTTAAATCAAAGGGTGTTTTTAAGTCGGTTTTAACCCCGGATGGTGAAGTTTTTGGTGATAAGATGGTAGATCATATTTGTGGTTTTTATGATGCACTTTTTAAAAATGAAAGTAAAGCTTCTGATAGTGAGATAAAAGAATACTGTGAAGTGATTTCAGATAATATTCCCAAGGAAGAGAAAGATTTTTTAGTCGGTGATTTAAAGGACGATGAAATAAAAAATACAGTGCAAAGGATGGCGAGTGGGAAGACTCCTGGAAGTGATGGTCTTCCTGTGGAATTTTATTTATTGTATTGGGATATTATTGGAGAAGAATTTTGTCGCGTAGTACGTTTTATTTTTAATAACGGGGTTTTATCTGATACCATGAGAGAGGGGATGGTTACTTTAATTTATAAAAAAGGTAATGAAAAAGAAATAAAAAATTGGAGACCAATTACGCTTCTCAACTGCGACTATAAGATTGTGGCAAAGGTAGTGGCAAGTAGGTTGAGTGAAGTGGTGAAATATATGGTGGATGAATATCAAGTATGTGCTGTTCCAGGTAGGAGGATATCAGATAATTTAATTTTATTGAGAGATATGATTTTTTATGCTGATCTTAATAACATCCCTTTATTTATTGAAACTACGGACTTTGAGAAGGCCTACGATAAAATATCACATAAGTTTTTATTTTTTACATTGGAGAGGATGGGGGTCCCAAGGAAAATTTTAGATTTGATTAGAGGCATGTATTCTAATGTTTTTAGTCATATTTTAATAAATGGAAGGGTGGGCTCAGCAATTGAGGTAAGGTCCGGAGTTAGGCAGGGCTGCCCTCTCTCCCCGATCCTTTTTATTTGCGCCATGGAACCACTTTTAAAATCAATTCAAAAAGATAAATGTGTTCAAGGAATTTTTATACCTGGGAGTTCTGGGAAGAAGATCAAATCCTTTGGATATATGGATGATGCTGTTTTTTCTTGCCAAAATCAAGCGGACCTTAACCGGGTGAATTTGCATATGAAGATCTTTTGTAGTGTGACTGGAATGAGCGTTAACTGGAACAAATGTCAATTAGTGAACTATGGTAAGCAAGTGGAGGTGAAGGTGGAGGGGATCCCTATTAAAGAGGAGGCAGAGATATTAGGAATTATATTTGAGAAGAAAAGTAAAAATGAGAAGAGTTTTGCAAGATTGAAAGAAAAGGTGGAGAAAAAACTGAACTTTTGGAGACTTAGGCAGCTATCTCTGAAAGGGAAAGTTTTAATAACAAAAACTGTGATTTTACCTTTGCTTTTATATACTTGTATTATTTTACCACCTGGGAAGTTGTGGATGAAGAGGATGGTAAGAAGTCTTTTTGTGTTTTTTTGGGGGTCTAAAATGGAGAAAAGGAGAAGAGCTGCTGTTATGACCAAAACTGATTTGGGAGGGTACGACTTCCCAAATATAGACTTTTTTATCCAAAGGAATTATTTTTTACTTATTTTTAAAATTTTAAAGTGCAATGGTAGGACGGCAGATATGTGCAGATTTTTAGCAGGATGGTTGTTTACTAAATGGGGCTGGTGTGAAAGAGAACTGAGTAAACCCATTGCTTTTGTCATCCCGAAATTTTATGTGGTACTCAGATCTTTTTATGATCAGTACGAATTGGGCTCTATAAGTAAACCTGATAAAAATGAGATTATAAAAGCTGGAAGGAAGAAGGAATTGTTGTATGATGTACCATTCTGTAATTCTGCACAGTCTGCAAAAATATGGAAGCTTTTTAATGTTTTAGGTCTCTCAAACAAACAGAAAGATGTGGTATGGCTTAGTTTTCACGGATGTCTCCCGACCAGAATGTTTATGAACTCTAGGGGTATAAGAGTGGCGGAGAGATGTCCAAGGGAAGACTGTAGAGAAAGTGAAGACCTTTGCCATTTGTTTTGGGAGTGCTGCTATGCGAAAAAAGTTTTTAATATTTTAAAAGTCCTTTTTATTGCACTGACAGGATGGAAGATTTTTAGTTATGAGAAAGTTTTTATTGGACAGGATTTTAAGATTTTATCAAACTCACGTGTGTGTTGGCTTTTATTCTCAGTTTTTAAAGAGGTATTGTGGGATGTTAGAAATTTAGTGATTTTTAAAAAAGTCGTTCTAACACCAAGGAAATGTTCTAAAGTCTTTTTATCTAGGATTTTTACAATATATTTATTGGATAAAAAGAGGATAGGTGAAAATGAAGCTGAAAGAATCTGGAAAACATCTCAATGGAGCCAATATATGAGTAGATCCTGATTTTTTGTTGAGTTTTTATTTTTAATTTTTTGTTTTGTAGGGGTCCAATGATGTAAAATAGACATATTATGTGTTGAGCCACGTTGGAGTGGACTGATTGAGTATGATTATGTCAAATTACTGAGGAAAAAAAAAAAAAAAGTCACTCAAAACATACTTGTTAATATTAATATAATCAACGATCCATTATTTTTGGTTTGTAGAATGATGATATGCAAATTAGCATCTTCTGCCATAGGCTTATGGAAGCTAATTTGCATATCTTTCCCAGAAAACCCTAGTAGCATTGTGTAGTTTGCAAATGCACAAGCATGTATTTCGCAGACTTGGGGCTCACCTTGGTGCATCAGGAGCTCTCCTGAATGTAAAAGGGTACCCGTTTAAAGATAGATATATTGGATTGAGAATCTCTCTTTGTTGCAACAATAGTTTTCTCTGTCTCATATGCTCTCGCTGTCACTCAAAACATACTTGTTAATATTAATACAACCAACAACCCATTATTTTTGGTTTCTAGAATGATGATATGCAAATTAGCATCTTCTGCCATAGGCTTATGGAAGCTAATTTGCATATCTTTCCCAGAAATCCCTAGTAGCATTGTGTAGCTTGCCATGCACAAGCATGTATTTCGCAGACTTGGGGCTCACCTTGGTGCATCAGGAGCTCTCCTTAATGTAAAAGGGTACCCGTTTAAAGATAGATATATTGGATTGAGAAGCTCTCTTTGTTGCAACAATAGTTTTCTCTGTCTCATATGCTTTCGCTGTCACTCAAAACATACTTGTTAATATTAATATAATCAACAATCCATTATTTTTGGTTTGTAGAATGATGATATGCAAATTAGCATCTTCTGCCATAGGCTTATGGAAGCTAATTTGCATATCTTTCCCAGAAATCCCTAGTAGCATTGTGTAGCTTGCCATGCACAAGCATGTATTTCGCAGACTTGGGGCTCACCTTGGTGCATCAGGAGCTCTCCTTAATGTAAAAGGGTACCCGTTTAAAGATAGATATATTGGATTGAGAATCTCTCTTGTTGCAACAATAGTTTTCTCTGTCTCATATGCTCTCGCTGTCACTCAAAACATACTTGTTAATATTAATATAATCAACAATCCATTATTTTTGGTTTCTAGAATGATGATATGCAAATTAGCATCTTCTGCCATAGGCTTATGGAAGCTAATTTGCATATCTTTCCCAGAAATCCCTAGTAGCATTGTGTAGCTTGCCATGCACAAGCATGTATTTCCCGGTCATGGGGCTCACCTTAATGTAAAAGGGTACCCGTTTAAAGATAGATATATTGGATTGAGAATGTCTCTTTGTTGCAACAATAGTTTTCTCTGTCTCATATGCTCTCGCTGTCACTCAAAACATACTTATTAATATAATCAACAACCCATTATTTTTGGTTTCTAGAATGATGATATGCAAATTAGCATCTTCTGCCATAGGCTTATGGAAGCTAATTTGCATATCTTTCCCAGAAATCCCTAGTAGCATTGTGTAGCTTGTCATGCACAATCATGTATTTCGCAGACTTGGGGCTCACCTTGGTGCATCAGGAGCTCTCCTTAATGTAAAAGGGTACCCGTTTAAAGATAGATATATTGGATGGCGAATCTCTCTTTGTTGCAACAATAGTTTTCTCTGTCTCATATGCTCTCGCTGTCACTCAAAACATACTTGTTAATATTAATATAATCAACAATCCATTATTTTTGGTTTCTAGAATGATGATATGCAAATTAGCATCTTCTGCCATAGGCTTATGGAAGCTAATTTGCATATCTTTCCCAGAAATCCCTAGTAGCATTGTGTAGCTTGCCATGCACAAGCATGTATTTCGCAGACTTGGGGCTCACCTTGGTGCATCAGGAGCTCTCCTTAATGTAAAAGGGTACCCGTTTAAAGATAGATATATTGGATTGAGAATCTCTCTTTGTTGCAACAATAGTTTTCTCTGTCTCATATGCTCTCGCTGTCACTCAAAACATACTTGTTAATATTAATATAATCAACAATCCATTATTTTTGGTTTCTAGAATGATGATATGCAAATTAGCATCTTCTGCCATAGGCTTATGGAAGCTAATTTGCATATCTTTCCCAGAAATCCCTAGTAGCATTGTGTAGCTTGCCATGCACAAGCATGTATTTCGCAGACTTGGGGCTCACCTTGGTGCATCAGGAGCTCTCCTTAATGTAAAAGGGTACCCGTTTAAAGATAGATATATTGGATTGAGAATCTCTCTTTGTTGCAACAATAGTTTTCTCTGTCTCATATGCTCTCGCTGTCTCTCAAAACATACTTGTTAATATTAATATAATCAACAATCCATTATTTTTGGTTTCTAGAATGATGATATGCAAATTAGCATCTTCTGCCATAGGCTTATGGAAGCTAATTTGCATATCTTTCCCAGAAATCCCTAGTAGCATTGTGTAGCTTGCCATGCACAAGCATGTATTTCGCAGACATGGGGCTCACCTTGATGCATCAGGAGCTCTCCTTAATGTAAAAGGGTACCTGTTTAAAGATAGATATATTGGATTGAGAATCTCTCTTTGTTGCAACAATAGTTTTCTCTGTCTCATATGCTCTCGCTGTCACTCAAAACATACTTGTTAATATTAATATAATCAACAATCCATTATTTTTGGTTTCTAGAATGATGATATGCAAATTAGCATCTTCTGCCATAGGCTTATGGCAGCTAATTTGCATATCTTTCCCAGAAATCCCTAGTAGCATTGTGTAGCTTGCATGCACAAGCATGTATTTCGCAGACTTGGGGCTCACCTTGGTGCATCAGGAGCTCTCCTTAATGTAAAAGGGTACCCGTTTAAAGATAGATATATTGGATTGAGAATCTCTCTTTGTTGCAACAATAGTTTTCTCTGTCTCATATGCTCTCGCTGTCACTCAAAACATACTTGTTAATATTAATCAACAATCCATTATTTTTGGTTTGTAGAATGATGATATGCAAATTAGCATCTTCTGCCATAGGCTTATGGAAGCTAATTTGCATATCTTTCCCAGAAATCCCTAGTAGCATTGTGTAGCTTGCCATGCACAAGCATGTATTTCGCAGACTTGGGGCTCACCTTGGTGCATCAGGAGCTCTCCTTAATGTAAAAGGGTACCCGTTTAAAGATAGATATATTGGATTGAGAATCTCTCTTTGTTGCAACAATAGTTTTCTCTGTCTCATATGCTCTCGCTGTCACTCAAAACATACTTGTTAATATTAATATAATCAACAATCCATTATTTTTGGTTTGTAGAATGATGATATGCAAATTAGCATCTTCTGCCATAGGCTTATGGAAGCTAATTTGCATATCTTTCCCAGAAATCCCTAGTAGCATTGTGTAGCTTGCCATGCACAAGCATGTATTTCGCAGACTTGGGGCTCACCTTGGTGCATCAGGAGCTCTCCTTAATGTAAAAGGGTACCCGTTTAAAGATAGATATATTGGATTGAGAATCTCTCTTTGTTGCAACAATAGTTTTCTCTGTCTCATATGCTCTCGCTGTCACTCAAAACATACTTATTAATATAATCAACAATCCATTATTTTTGGTTTGTAGAATGATGATATGCAAATTAGCATCTTCTGCCATAGGCTTATGGAAGCTAATTTGCATATCTTTCCCAGAAATCCCTAGTAGCATTGTGTAGCTTGTCATGCACAAGCATGTATTTCGCAGACTTGGGGCTCACCTTGGTGCATCAGGAGCTCTCCTTAATGTAAAAGGGTACCCGTTTAAAGATAGATATATTGGATTGAGAATCTCTCTTTGTTGCAACAATAGTTTTCTCTGTCTCATATGCTCTCGCTGTCACTCAAAACATACTTGTTAATATTAATATAATCAACAATCCATTATTTTTGGTTTGTAGAATGATGATATGCAAATTAGCATCTTCTGCCATAGGCTTATGGAAGCTAATTTGCATATCTTTCCCAGAAATCCCTAGTAGCATTGTGTAGCTTGCCATGCACAAGCATGTATTTCACAGACTTGGGGCTCACCTTGGTGCATCAGGAGCTCTCCTTAATGTAAAAGGGTACCCGTTTAAAGATAGATATATTGGATTGAGAATCTCTCTTTGTTGCAACAATAGTTTTCTCTGTCTCATATGCTCTCGCTGTCACTCAAAACATACTTGTTAATATTAATATAATCAACAATCCATTATTTTTGGTTTGTAGAATGATGATATGCAAATTAGCATCTTCTGCCATAGGCTTATGGAAGCTAATTTGCATATCTTTCCCAGAAATCCCTAGTAGCATTGTGTAGCTTGCCATGCACAAGCATGTATTTCGCAGACTTGGGGCTCAACTTGGTGCATCAGGAGCTCTCCTTAATGTAAAAGGGTACCCGTTTAAAGATAGATATATTGGATTGAGAATCTCTCTTTGTTGCAACAATAGTTTTCTCTGTCTCATATGCTCTCGCTGTCACTCAAAACATACTTGTTAATATAATCACAATCCATTATTTTTGGTTTGTAGAATGATGATATGCAAATTAGCATCTTCTGCCATAGGCTTATGGAAGCTAATTTGCATATCTTTCCCAGAAATCCCTAGTAGCATTGTGTAGCTTGCCATGCACAAGCATGTATTTCGCAGACTTGGGGCTCACCTTGGTGCATCAGGAGCTCTCCTTAATGTAAAAGGGTACCCGTTTAAAGATAGATATATTGGATTGAGAATCTCTCTTTGTTGCAACAATAGTTTTCTCTGTCTCATATGCTCTCGCTGTCACTCAAAACATACTTGTTAATATTAATATAATCAACAATCCATTATTTTTGGTTTGTAGAATGATGATATGCAAATTAGCATCTTCTGCCATAGGCTTATGGAAGCTAATTTGCATATCTTTCCCAGAAATCCCTAGTAGCATTGTGTATCTTGCCATGCACAAGCATGTATTTCGCAGACTTGGGGCTCAACTTGGTGCATCAGGAGCTCTCCTTAATGTAAAAGGGTACCCGTTTAAAGATAGATATATTGGATTGAGAATCTCTCTTTGTTGCAACAATAGTTTTCTCTGTCTCATATGCTCTCGCTGTCACTCAAAACATACTTGTTAATATTAATATAATCAACAATCCATTATTTTTGGTTTCTAGAATGATGATATGCAAATTAGCATCTTCTGCCATAGGCTTATGGAAGCTAATTTGCATATCTTTCCCAGAAATCCCTAGTAGCATTGTGTAGCTTGCCATGCACAAGCATGTATTTCGCAGACTTGGGGCTCACCTTGGTGCATCAGGAGCTCTCCTTAATGTAAAAGGGTACCCGTTTAAAGATAGATATATTGGATTGAGAATTTCACTTTGTTGCAACAATAGTTTTCTCTGTCTCATATGCTCTCGCTGTCACTCAAAACATACTTATTAATATAATCAACAATCCATTATTTTTGGTTTCTAGAATGATGATATGCAAATTAGCATCTTCTGCCATAGGCTTATGGAAGCTAATTTGCATATCTTTCCCAGAAATCCCTAGTAGCATTGTGTAGCTTGCCATGCACAAGCATGTATTTCGCAGACTTGGGGCTCACCTTGGTGCATCAGGAGCTCTCCTTAATGTAAAAGGGTACCCGTTTAAAGATAGATATATTGGATTGAGAATCTCTCTTTGTTGCAACAATAGTTTTCTCTGTCTCATATGCTCTCGCTGTCACTCAAAACATACTTGTTAATATTAATATAATCAACAATCCATTATTTTTGGTTTGTAGAATGATGATATGCAAATTAGCATCTTCTGCCATAGGCTTATGGAAGCTAATTTGCATATCTTTCCCAGAAATCCCTAGTAGCATTGTGTAGCTTGCCATGCACAAGCATGTATTTCGCAGACTTGGGGCTCACCTTGGTGCATCAGGAGCTCTCCTTAATGTAAAAGGGTACCCGTTTAAAGATAGATATATTGGATTGAGAATCTCTCTTTGTTGCAACAATAGTTTTCTCTGTCTCATATGCTCTCGCTGTCACTCAAAACATACTTGTTAATATTAATATAATCAACAATCCATTATTTTTGGTTTCTAGAATGATGATATGCAAATTAGCATCTTCTGCCATAGGCTTATGGAAGCTAATTTGCATATCTTTCCCAGAAATCCCTAGTAGCATTGTGTAGCTTGCCATGCACAAGCATGTATTTCGCAGACTTGGGGCTCACCTTGGTGCATCAGGAGCTCTCCTTAATGTAAAAGGGTACCCGTTTAATGATAGATATATTGGATTGAGAATCTCT
>NW_024400464.1:0-30766 GCF_905171765.1 Bufo bufo | reverse complement strand
AGGGGGGTGATCAATGACAGGGGGGTGATCAATGACAGGGGGGTGATCAGGGAGTCTATATGGGGTGATCACTAGTGTTGAGCGGCATGTCCCATATTCGAATTCGCGATATTTCGCGAATATTCGAAATAATATTCGAAAAATATTCGCGAATATTCGAATTCGTTATTATTTCGCATATGCGATAATTCGATAATACATATTATGCGATACATTTAACTAATCCTACAGGCGTCACTTCACTGTGTTGTTAGAATATACCATCGGATCTAATTTTTCCATACGTTCGTGAAAACTCAGTTCCGATGGTATATTTTAACTAATGCGGCAAGGTTAATAGCATTTTTCAAAAATTCGCCTATTAGCTGGCTGGATAATTCGCTTATTCGCTATATTCTTTTATTCGCTACCTAACCACTTAAAATAATGTGATGCTATTGTTCGCGCGCACGTGCGCGCATTATAGGCGTGGTTTATCGTAAGTACGTCAGGGTCAATAGCATTTTTCAAATATTCTAATATTCGCCTAACCGCTGCCTGTTAGATAATTTGCCTATTCGATATAGTCGCTTATTCGCTACATACACCACCTGTTAGTGTGTTGTGATTGTGCTTGCGCACATGCGCACGTGCGTGCGCACATGCGCACGTGCGCGCGCGCGCTCATTATAGGCGTGGTTTATCGCAAGTACGTCAGCTCCATTTTAAGAGTGATTCTTCCTGAGAAGAGATAATGGTGGGCACAAAATTTCATGACGAAGAGGATGAACTCCTGCTAACCGTAAGTACAAAACTTCATGTCATAACATTTTGAACGCATGTTCGCACCATATTTGTATAGTATTGTAATTATTAAGTAATAAGCAATAGTATGTTTATTATATCCGTTTATTATATCCGCATAAATGCGCATGCGCGAATATAGTATTAAACATGCGGCTATATATGCGCACTAAATCTAACTTTATTTTTAATCATGTCTGATTAGATAATCATCATTGTTGTAATAAGTATTGTTTTGACATCACAGCACTTTGTAAGATGTATGTATGTATGTATGTATGTATGTATGGACAGCAAAAATGATGTTTTATTGTTTCCATGTTCTAAGAGCTATATATTTTTTTTTTTGAGAGAGATTTTCTTATGTAGGGGCTCATTTTTTGCGGGATGAGGTGACGGTTTTATTGGTACCATTTTTTGGGACATACGCGTTTTTGATCACTTGGTGTTGCACCTTTTGTGATGCAAATTATTTTTTTTTGACACATTTTTTTTTTTTTTTTACGGTGTTCATCTGAGGGGTTAGCTCATGTGATATTTTTATAGAGCTGGTTTTTACGGACGCGGCAATACCTAATATGTATACTTTTTTTTTATTTGTTTCACTTTAACACAATAATAGCATTTTTGAAACCCTAAAAATTATGTTTTAGTGTCTCCATGTTCTAAGAGCTATAGTTTTTTTATTTTTTGAGAGATTTTCTTATGTAGGGGCTCATTTTTTGCGGTATAAGGTGACTGTTTTATTGGTACCATTTTGTGGGACATACGCGTTTTTGATCACTTGGTGTTGCACCTTTTGTGATGCAAGTTGACAAATATATTTATTTTTGACACAGTTTTTTTTTATTTTTTCACTGTGTTCACCCGAGGGGTTAGGTCATGTGATATTTTTATAGAGCTGGTTTTTACGGACGCGGCAATACCAAATATGTCTATTTTATTTTATTTTTTCTATTTTTAGAAAAAAAAATGTATTCCTTATTTGGGGCCTTTTTTTTTTTTTTTTTTTACATGTGAAACTTTTTTTTATTTTATTTTTTCAACCCTTTATTTATTTATTTTTAATTTTACACTTTTCGTCCCCCATAAGGTCATACAAGAGCTCTGGGGGACATTTACTTAACTTTTTTTTCACTGTTGATTTCTCCTGTAACTGGGGCTGACATAGTAGCCCCAGTTACAGTGGAAATGCACCCCTATAGAGGCTGTACAGCAGCAATCCTGCGCTGTACAGCCTCACAGCAGGGCTGACCTCACACAGCTCCTGCACTCTCCGGTCACGGCGGTCACATGACCGCTGGGCCGGAACAGGAAGCGCACAGCGCTTCCTTCTCTGCAGACACAGCGCTTAGTGATCGCTGTGTCTGCAGCGATCTGGAAGGCAAGGACACCTGGGCACTGTCCCTGCCTTCTCTCTGGGTTGCCCTGCTGTCACTGACAGCGGGCAACCCGATCAGCAGCTGCACTTTCTGAACGGACGTTTTAAAACGTGGTTTCAGAAATAGAGGTCCACCTATAGGACGTTTATATCCTATGGGCGGACGGAAAGTGGTTAAAAACTCTCATAAGATAAGCATGGTCCTCACTGAAGTGAACTAGCGCATTTTTTTAGCAACTTTTTTAATAGTCCCAATAGTAAATCTGTCTAGAGATTTATCTACATAAGAAAACATGCCCACTGCGCAGTTTTAGCGTTTGCGCATTTTCTTGCAACTTTTTCACTCCATTATTCTGACTTGAGCTAATGATAAATCTGGCCCCATGTCTTATTGGTCTGGAGAAGAATTGAAAATTTCTTCCTGCCATTATTTGCTGGTTCATTTAGCGTTACCCAGGGTGCACCACGGGGAGGCGAACCAGCTGTACACCCCATATCGTACCGTCACTTATTAGACAGGTACATATCAGCTCAGCCGGCCAATATCCGATTGCTCAGACCCCACCCACATACAATCGCAATACAATCAGATCTTATAACGTTAACATTAAATATAATATTTCCACCTTCTAACAAATACTTTTTGCTGTGTTTTGGATGATATTTATTAATAATCCTTGTATTTCATAAATTTTGTAATACATGTTTGCATCTTTATCCTGCAGCGCATGTTGAAGAAGGGATATGACAGGACCCGGAAGCAGGCGGAGAAGAGGGCAATCGTCGAGGGGGTCGTCAAGGATTTGAAAAAAAAATTTGGACGGACCCACGACGAGTTGCAAATTGTTAAAAAGTGGTCGGATCTGAAGAGGAGGCACCCGGACTGGGTCAAAGAGCTCAGTGAGAGAGTCTGCCCTGGTACTTATTTTTTAATCACCCGTTACAAATTATTACTTCTTTTTACCTGTTGTGAAACATAGCAAATCATCCCTTTACCTCATACATCTCTCCCTCGCTGTGAGTGTATATATATATTTATCCACACAGCGCGGTAGTGATGTATGATGTAACCGGCTGATTTTGTACTTTGCACACACACATAATAATAAATATATGTGTGTGTGTATATCTAGATAAACAGCAATCATCAATCTGTATTAGGGCTGTTTCACACGAGCAGATTCCGTGCGTGACATCCGCTCCGTGAATGACAGCCAAGACCCGATGCAGACTGCAGAGGCACGGAGCATTAACATGACTGATAATGCTCCGTGCCTCTCTGTGATCTCTATACTACAAAATCACAGTGACAACTTTATCTCACTGTGATTTCGTAGTAAAGAGGTCACAGAGAGGCACGGAGCATTATCAGTCATGTTACTGCTCCGTGCTTCTGCTGTCTGCATCGGGTCTTGGCTGTCATTCACGCAGCGGATGTCACGCACGTCATCCGCTCGTGTGAAACAGCCCTTAGGCCCCTTTCACACGGACGGATTAGGTCCAGATACGTCCAGGGTGTGTTCAGTGAAACTCGCACTATTTTGCAATAAAGTTGACTCAGTTTAATCTGCGATTGCATTCAGTTTTTTTACACGCGGGTGCAATGTGTTTTGATGCGTTTTTCATGCGCGTGATAAAAAACTGCAGGTTTAGACACAACATCTCTTAGCAACCATCACTGAAAAACGGATCACACCCCCACTTGCTTGCGGATGCAATGCGTTTTTCACGCAGCCCCATTCACTTCTATGGGGCCAGGGCTGCTTGAAAAACGCAGAATATAGAAAATGCTGGGATTTTCATGCAACGCAGAACTGATACGTCAAAAACAACGCTCATGTACACAGATCCATTGAAATGAATGGGTCAGGATACAGTGTGGGTGCTATTCTTTCACGTAACGCATTGCACCCGCGCGGAAAACTTGCTCATGTGAAAGGAGCCTTACAATAAAAGTCCCCATCCATCATTACATTACATACATCCCCCACTTAGGTTAGTTTCACAATAGCGGCATGGACGTCGCCAGGCTGTTCCCTCATGTGAACAGCTTGTCGGATCCGTCCTGCCGCTAGTGTACGTGTGGCCCCATACTACAGCTCCATCACCATTGACTTTCAAGGGATTGTGGCGTTATTCCTGGGCATGAACATCTGCAAACCATGCCGACATGTTCTAGTTTTATTCTGTGCACCTCTCAGCATGGTTTATCGTTGTATCCTTGGTATGACGCCCCGTTCCCACTACAGTCAATGGGTCCGGAGCGGTATTCCTGAGCCACACGTAAACTAGCGGCAGGACGGATCCGAGGTTCCAGAGCTCTCTGCTGCTATTGTGAAAATAGCCTTACTTAGCATTTCTTATTAGTTCTGAGTTGTTTCTCTAAGGGCCCATTCACAAGTGCTCAATTTCATAATTTATTTTTCTGAACTGACTTGAGGACCCATTCATCTCTAAGGGTGCCGCACGATGTGCGTCCCGTCTCCAGAAAAGCGGACCCGCACTTCTGGGTCCACATTTCAGTTCTTTAAAAAAAATGAACGAATATATTTTTGCACTAAATATAACTTCATCTTTTATGATGTCTGATTAGATATTCATCATTGTTGTAATAAGTAATGTTTTGCCATCACAGCACTTTTTATTTAGCAAGTATGTATGTATGTATGGGCAGCAAAGAAATATCAAGCACATGCACATTGCATATACATTTTCCTACCACACACTGTATACCACATACAAACACATAGTCTATTTATTCGAGTTTATGTCTTATTGGTCTGGAGAAAAACTAAAAAGTTCTTCCTGCCATTATTTGCTGGTTCATTTAGCGTTACCCAGGGTGCACCACGGGGAGGCGAACCAGCTGTACACCCCATACCGTACCGTCACTTCACTAGACAGGTACATATCAGCTCAACTGGCCAATGTGCGATTGATCAGACCCCACCCACAATCGCAATACAATCCGATCTTATAACGTGAACATTAAATATAATATTTACACCTTTTAACAAATACTTTTTCCTGTATTTTGGATGATATATATTAATAATCCTTGTATTATTGTCCTAAATTGAGGCCAAGAATAGTCATATTATATTATTGCCATTGACGTGCGGTCTTCAAAATGCGTCACGCACATTGCCGGTTTTCTTTTTTTTTTTTTTGTGTGGGTGGATAAGAAAAACACATTACGGACGTTTAAATTGAGCCTAAATCCAAATGTTGTGTGATTACAGGTCTTCCAGTTCCAAAGGCCCGCCGCCGTGTAACCACGGCGGATTTACATCTGGTGGAGGTCTCCGCAGGGGAGGAGGAGGAGGAGGATGAGCAGGCTGGCCCCTCCCACAGTTTTAGAGGTGGTGCCACCAACCCACCTGATGTGGGGAATGTTGTGGAGGTGGCATCTGCCGAACCCACCCCAGCTCCTGAGGAAGACGACCAGGCGTTGGTCACCACCCCGCACCAGGAGGGTAAATATGTGCACACATCATTGTAATTATGTATACATCACATATTTAGAAACATTAACCCTCAGTACCCCATGCCCATTTTTACTTTAACGCTAATTAAAAAATTTTCTTAAATATTAAAAGGTATCTATTTTTGTGCTAATAACTTTAAAAAGAGTTTACTTTTCACGGGCATAGTTCTATCTTATCATTACACATTTTACTTCATGACAGTGGTAAAATTTAGTCCAAATTTTAATGGCATCTTTGTTCAAAAAGTAACTAATCTAAAAAAATATTAGAAATAAAATTATATAATCAAAATAAAAATATCACTTGATGCTACAATATAGATTAATAGAGATTAAATAAATGTATAAGTTTACAATCGCCATATGCATATATCATGTTTAGATAATTTATTAACTGAAATATAATTCAATAACAGTTTGGTTATGCAGTCACTTTTTGTCGCCTACATAGTGTCAGCGACAAATAAATAACCCCATTTCAGAAACCACACACCCTCTATTTAATCAAAATTTATTCTATAAAGTCTGTTAACGATTTAATGGTCCAACGCTAATCTATTAAAATGTTAAAAAAATCAAAATAATTTGAACAAATTATAAATTACAAACTATTTTATTTGAAAACATTGTAGTGTTTAAATCTTAAAAAAATCTTAAACCTATTACACAGAATATGTATATTTACAAACAGTTGTGCACAAAACCCTTAACTTTGGTCGCACAGCAGGCTGATATGCATGGGGTGATGTGACAGACTGATGGGCTTGGTTTTCATGCGCCATCTGTGCGCTTTCTGCAGAAGACTGGGTGGGAGATAATGTGAACGTGCTGGATCCACTGTCGGCCACCCAATTGACTAATGCCTGTACCTGCTCAGGCCTTACCATCCTTAGAACGGCATTGGGCCCCACCAAATATCCCTGTAAATTCTGCTGGCTACTGGGACCTGAGGTAGTTGGTTCACTAGGACGTGTGGCTGTGGCAGAACGGCCACGTCCTCTCCCAGCACCAGAGGGTCCACTAACACCACCACGACCATGTCCACGTCCGCGTCCCTTACTAGATGTTTTCCTCATTGTTACCGTTCACCACAATAAGAAAAATATTATTCGGGCCAATGTATTGAATTCAAATTCAGGCCTTTTTTTACAGACACCTAACACTATCTGGCTATCTATTTAGGTACCGTATTACACTAATACAGGCACAGCAGTAATGACATATTTAGCAGAATATAGTTTTTAGGCGCTGTGTGACAGGTATACCCTTAAGTTTTTCAGAATGACCCTATCAGCACCTTGAATCTAATATACCCTTTTAGGGATATATTTAAAGTAGGCCTGATACAGCAGAAACCACTAATTTTGAGAATTGCAAATTTGGGAATTGTTTTTCAACCCAGAACAAAAACTGTGCTTTTACGGTCAATAAAAATAACTTGACCAGCTAAAGTAGTACAGATTTTGATTAATATAAATGTGAGGCCTATTTTTTAAAGCGCTGGGTGACAGGCTCAACTTGCCCCTGATGTAGTATATGGCCAAAAAATAACCACACTATTGATGGTTAAATGCACTTGGTGACAGCTTTACCCTGATGTAGGATATAGCAAAAAATAACCACACTATTGATGGTTAAATGTACTTGGTGGCAGCTTGTGCTGGCTTACAAGCAAGCCACAAAATGGCCGCCAATCACCACAGAAAATCTACATAAACTAATATTATATAACACAACAAATTTAATTTAAAACATACTAAAATGTCACTAAATAATCTAATATATAACTACATTTATTATGGTATACTTTAAAAATGACACTCAAATTATGTGCACTTAAAGAGGACCTTTCACCGATTATTACAATATGAACTAACTATACAGACATGGAGAGCGGCGCCCGGGGATCTCACTGCACTTACTATTATCCCCGGGCGCCGCTCCGTTCTCCTGCTATGTCCTCCGGTATCTCTGCTCACTAAGTTATAGTAGGCGGAGATACCAGTCCCTAAGTTATGGTAGGCGGAGTCTGCCCTTGTTCTGCTCTAGCGCTGGCCAATCGCAGCGCAGAGCTCACAGCCTGGGAGGTTATTTTCTCCCAGGCTGTGAGCTCTGCAATACGATTGGCCAGCGCTACAGAAGAACAAGGGCAGACTCCGCCTACCATAACTTAGGGAACGGAGATACCGGAGGACATAGCAAGATAACGGAGCGGCGCCCGGGGATAATAGTAAGTGCAGTGAGATCCCCGGGTGCCGCTCTACATGTCTGTATAGTTAGTTCATAGGGTAAGAATCGGTGAAAGGTCCTCTTTAACTACATACTACACAAAATTCAATAAATGACTCTTATTGTTAATTGATATATTTATTTTTTGTGTTTCATAACAGTAATCAAAAAAATTGCAACAAAAATTGCAAAAATGAAAGAGAGGCATCAGAAAACGGTCATGGAATTCAGAGCCCACATCCGGAAATCCCAGAAAATGCTTCAGGAATTCCATGACCAATATGGAGAGGACCTGAAGGAACTTACAGGCCTGCAGGAAGAACTGCAAAACTTCCCTTAAACTTATTATAATTTTTTTTTTTTTTATTAAAAAAGTTTTCTTCAGTTATATTGCAGCGTACTCAAGTTGTGTGTAATAGTGTTCCTGGGTGTAGTACTGCAATAAACACTAACCTGAGACGGCTGACTCTCTGCATAGGCAGGTGATGGTAGAAATTGTTCGTGACGCCAGTGCCAAGTAAACGGTGGCACGCCGTTTGCGGATAGCAGGAATAAATGAGGAACACCGTGAGGTTAAAACAGAACTCCAACTTTGGTAGGTTTCATGGAGACATTTACGGAATCGCAGTTCCTTAGCATACAGTCGATTTTTCAATACGGTTGATGAAGGCAATACAGATTAAGCAAGGTGATTACAGAGTGTTAAACACAGGACTTGCAGTACAGGAGCTTGCACTCTATCTCTGACTGATCCTGGAATATAGCAAATCTTCTCCAAGGCCCAATAACCTAGTTCTGGCTTTATATCCTTGGTTGTAGCTTTAGAGAGTACCTCCTCTGTTATTTTGAATACCTCTTACTTCTCTGCACTTTGCCTCTGTCCCTCTCAGCTTCCTTAGGTTCTAGAAACTTCTGCACAGTGGTCTTCCTGCTTCTGCATATCTATATATTCAGGAGGGGAACCTTCTCCTTGGATTTGGAACCCGGTTACAGGGACTGCAATACCCTCTCCTGGTCTGCAGGCTTCAGGCCTGGACTTGTCTCTGACATAGTCTAATCTCTGGTTAGACTAGACTACAGACTCCAACTCCAACTCTAGACTCTCTTTCCCTTCCCTGACTGGGCCTTATATAAACTAGGGCTCTCTAGCTCCCTCTAATGACTAGAAGCTGGAATGACACCCCTAGCAGGCCTGTACATGCAGTTTCACAGTAACAGGGAAATATATAGCATTACATTACATTTTATAAAACTGACATATACCAACTTCGCATAAATAAGGAGGGACGACAGCACACCAAGTGACACTTTTGTAGTGACGGGCATTACAGTCCCCGTACACTACATAATTGATTCCATACTTATTTTTCTATAAGGTTATGTTTTTGTATAATTTTAACTGCAGTCTTATCAGTAAAGGAGCCTTTAGTCCACGTTCAAAGTCAGCAGGGTTCGGACAGACAACAGCAGTAGGTACATCTTAACAGTGTAGTATAAGGCCTACACATAAATAATTATTTTCATGACAGCAGCAACAGGTAGTGTTGTATAATGAGGCATATACATAACAAATCAACTTGATCAAGACAGCAGCAGCAGGTAGAGCTAACGTATTCGGAGGGCTACAAGTCACCTTTAAATGTACAGCAGCAGCAGGTATTTATAGTGTTGTATCATGAGGTATATACATAACAAATCAACTTGATCAGGACAGCAGCAACAGGTAGAGCTAACGTTATATTCTGAGGCATACAAGTCAGCTTCATCTGGACAGCAGCAGTAGGTAAAGTTAACATTTTAGGTTAATTAGTAAATTGAAAAATCAACTTTATCAGGACAGCTGACGGTGTTGTATAAGGACTTCACATAGCTACCAAAGGACAAACAACTATCTTGACATAACTCTGTATGATCATGACAGACAGCATCTGCAGCTGGTAGATATTAAAAGTCGAGTATAAAACATAAACATATCTCATCCTAACTCAGGAGGACAGGCAGCAGCAGGTAATGTGGATTTTCAAAAGGCTGAATGCTAACTCGCCGTGATCAGAACAGACAGCATCAGAATCCGCAGTAGGCAAATATTAACAGTGGATTATACAGCCTACACATAACTCTCAATGATCAGGACAATAGAAGCAGTCATTGCTAACGGTGGAGTATAATGACTACATAGTACTCTGAAGTATCAGGCCAAGATCAGCATGCAGTTGGTAAGTTAAAGTAGCATTCTAATTACTACACAAAGTTTGGCATAACTAAGCAGTAATAGAGAGTGTCAGGTTATAATATTGCAGCAGACAAAATTTTGTAACAGATGGGGCTGTGGAAGACCGATTATAAAAGTATTAAAAAAAAAGATTGAACACCCAACTATAGCATGTGTATTCATCGCTTATATATACACTGTTGTCCAACAAAAATAAAATATTTAAAACAAAAAAATTATAACAGTTCATTATTATTAAATGTTCTTGAAAAGGCCAATATAACATTGTACAATAAATCATTTATCTAAAAAAACAACGTAATTTATAATAGAAAATTATTGTTTAACGCACATTAATTAACCTTTGTGTGAACACACTATTACCTTTCAAATGTATTATTGAACAAAGCTTTAGATTACAAAATACAAATCTACATTCAAAATGTATTATATATAGAGTATCAACCAAATTTTAACAGAAAATAAATTGATACTTTTAAAAAAGTATCTTATTATAAAATAAATTATCCAACTATCCATACTGTGATCCAAATATCAACCTCAATAATACAATATTGCATAGTAAAATTGTCTTAAGTTATATTAGTTCCATTATTTTTTATAATTGTAAAGATCAAATGTGTCTGAAAAAAAATAAAAATAAACAATTGACGAGTCAACAAAGAAATAACTATCATGAATCTGATATAGTGTCTGTTTGTTTAACTGGACATGTCGGAGCATAGCTTCGTCAATAAAGACATCAACATGTGATGCAATGAGTAGAATCACTCACAAAATGGTGACATGGCTTCAAGATTATTATACTGTCAGCAGTTAATTTTGAAAGTTTACATTCTGGAATTATATTACACTTGCATGTGAAAATAATCATTATATAATTGTCAAGAAGTAAGATTACATATAAATGTATATATCTCTATATACATGTGGCAATAACGCTCCATTAACAAAACCGGATTACCACACGGATGAGTATAACGCCAGTAACACCCAACCATGTAGAGAGGTCAACACGGAAGCCAGGCATCCTTTCCAGGACAACCGACAACACCATGTTAGAACCTAAGTCCGTATTAAAATAATAAATAAAACAAAAAACTTTTATTAGGTTTATCAATCAGTCTTGTACAATGTTAAGTGCACAAAACCTTTTGAAAATGGAAGCCCACATGCGGTTCCCACCTTGCTAAAGAAAGAACCACAACATGGACGCCAACAACCCAATTAAAGCAAAATTAAAATTTTTATAATAAAATAAAATAAATTATTTTGGTGAATGAAGCGTAAAACCACATGAATGTATTAAACAAAAACGTTTTTATTCTATCTATATTCCAATCAAATTCTTGACAATATACGATGAATAGTGCACATTCGCAAATATTAAACATGAACACCATTTTATGAAAATAATAATACTCAATACTTGTCATATTACAAGGGCTAATAAGTGCTCCATGCTGGTTCTCCTTTGCATGATCTTGAAAAAAAAAATTCCACAGTTCAATTTGAATAATTTACTATATTTCAGACACATTACTTGGCTGCATTAGGCTAAACAGTAGCAGTGAAATAGTAACGCAACAGTATAAGGCTTACAAATCAAAGGGCCAAACAATTAAGGATAACTACTGAAACTACCATTAAAATAGAAAAATCTGCCTGGAAGAAATCCAGTTAGCCATTCATGATATACCAACTGGGAAGGCACCGGGCCGGGATGGGATTCCGATTGAGGTTTATTCCAGGTACAGTGAAATTCTTAGTCCCCAACTCCTTAGGCTGTACTCTGCGTCATATCGGGGCTATCAGCTACCTGAGACCTTGTATGATGCAACTATTGTTGTTATATTAAAGCCGGATAAGGATCCAACGGCGTGTGGCTCTTACAGGCCGATTTCATTGCTTAATTTAGACTACAAAATTCTGACTAGGCTGTTAGCTTCCCGTTTAAATAAAGTAATTACGTCCATAGTTCATCAGGATCAGGCAGGGTTCATGCCGGGGAGGACCACCTCTGACAATATCAGGAGAGCCCAGGTCATTGCTCAGGTAGGAGTAGCGGAGGGTCGTGAATGGGCTTTGGCGTCACTTGACACGGCCAAGGCCTTTGACTCTGTGGAGTGGCCTTTCCTGTTGCGGATCCTGAGGGAATTTGGGTTTGGGCCGGGGTTCATACAGTGGGTAGAGATTCTGTAACATAGACCTAAGGCAAATATACTAGTGAATGGTACCCTATTGGATTAATTTACTTTGCATAGAGGCACCAGACAGGGCTGCCCCCTTTCCCCCCTCTTGTTTGCGGTGGTAATTGAGCATTTAGCGTTGCGGATCAGACAGGATGGGTCCTTCAAGGGGATTTCTAAGGGAGATAGAGAGGAGAAAATAGGTCTGTACGCAGATGATCTCCTTCTGTTTATGGACGAGCCTGAGCAGACCCTCCCCAGTGCAATTGAGGTAATAGAGAAATTTGGCACATACTCGGGCTTGCTCATAAACTGGACGAAATCAGATATTATGCCTCTTTGGGATCATGGATGGCCGAAGTGTATACATAATTTAGCGGTAGTAGACTAGTTTAAATATCTTGGTATTGTGATCATAAAGGACCCTTGCGTCTCTGTGGCGAGAAATATAGAACCGATGGAATCCGTATTCATTGATAAATTTAAAACATGGAAGGCATTGCCGATTTCAGTGATGGGGAGACTGAATTTAGTAAAAATGATTTTGCTTCCCAAGGGTCTGTATCTCCGGTTGCACGCATGCGCCCCGGTACCAAAGGCCTTTTTTGATAGGCTGCATTCCCTGGTTACGGCTTTTGTGTGGGGCAAAGCTAGGAGTAAGCTTTCACAGAAAGTACTACAGAGGTTTAAGACAAGGGGGGGGAATGGCTTTACCTGATTTTTTTGTATATTATCTGGCAGGTCTGTTGAAGTATGTGGCTGCATGGGTTAGACCGGGAGAACTACCAGGATCGGAATATTGGTTCAGGGAATATCTTAATCTTTCTACTCTATGGCCTGTGCTGGAGTCTCCGAGTTTAGTCCCCAGGAGGTTACTTCCTGCTCATAGATTGGCTAACCAAGTATGGAAAGCAGCCAAATTCAATTCGTATGTAGACTTACCAGATGCAACTCCGCTTTGGGATAATCTCATGTTGCCGCATCTGATGGCCTTGGAGGGTGCCGAATCATGGGAAAGATACGGGGTGCTGACACTGGCTGAGTTATATGATGAGGGTGTATTGCGGACTTTGCAGCAACTACAGGAGAAATTCCAGATTCCCCATTCTTTCTTTTTTTTTTTTTAATTCTTTATTTCTTATTTTGCAAAAATAACAGCATTATTGCATGTTGAATCACATACTTTAGAAAATAATAGTCGGTTCCATGCCGACTGATATCATGAAGCATAATCCAACAATTCACATACAATTACAACACATAAGTCTGTGTTTGATATTCAGCCTATGGTGACAATAAGGCACCTCGATTCATCAACAAAAACCATGCAAAAGTAAAAAAAAAAGACCATGGAAGATGTAGCCATGGCATGAAAATAAAAGAAAATTCGACAGACAATGACATGTATGAGGAGGGGGGCCACAAGAAAATGATACAAAAGGAGGAATTGAGGGGGAAAGGATTTAAGGGAGCAGGGGGGGGGGGAGAAATGAAGTGTACAATAGTGTCCGGTCTAGACTCTCAAGACAGCAAATTCCGATACTCCGCGGAGTCCTGAAAGGTGAACCAAGGAGACCACATAGCAACAAAAGCTCTGTTACCACCTTTCAGAGATGCTGTGAGTTCCTCCATTCTCCGAATCTCTTTAACCTTCTGAATCCACATTCCCACGGAGGGAGGCGAACTAGACTTCCACCTCGCAGGGACACAAGCTCTAGCTGCTATAACCAGATATCGTAGACAAGATCGTTGAAGTAATATCAACGGCAAGTCCGAAAGAAAGAGTAAGAAAAACTCTGGTGTGTTAGGGATTGAAAAGGGAAAAATGGAGGCCAGGGCCTTCTGGACAGCCTCCCAGAAGGGTTTAACTTTGTCACATTGCCAGAAAATATGCAGGAGGGAACCTTGGTAGGCGACGCCGGCGTCACATCTCCAACATAGAGGAGAAGCCAACGGAGACGGGTAGGAACATAATACCACCTCGATAGTAATTTGTAACTGTCCTCCTGATATTTACTTGCAATGGATGATTTATGAGTAAACTGGAAAATTCTAAGCCACTGGTCGGAGGAAATATCCCTGTGCAAGTCCTGAGCCCATGTTGCTGAGTAAGGTGGGAGATAGTCCGAACCCGGCGTTACCAATGCCTTGTATAATTCTGAGAGAGAGTGCCGATATAGGCCGGAACCTATACATATTTTTTCAAAAGAAGTGAGTGCCCTATCATATCCATGAGTGGATGGAATAGAAGAAAGGAAATGATGTAGCTGCCTTGATCTCCATGGACCTAGAGGACAGGGGTCTGTCAGACCTAATAGTTCAGAGTAAGTGAGCCATCTGCCAGAAGTTCTGAAGAATGGTGCCCTACACCTACCACTCAACCTCCACTGTGCGAACGGACCCCTGAGCAACCCGCTGGGAAGTCCGGATGTCCTAGGATAGGGAACATTGGAGATGGTGCAGGGGAGATTGTAGATATCTGTTGGTACTTACGTAATTGAGCTAAGGTAGGACCTATGAGAGGGTGAGAGGAAAGGTCACTAGGGACCTTCCTATCCGTCCATGGAAGGAGGGCCAAAGGAGTTCGTAATGTGAATTGCTCAATTGAGATCCATTGCTTGAACTGAGTGTGTCGGGACCAATCTACCACACGTTGAAACAGAGGCTGCATAATACTTTCTTAGATCAGGGATCCCCAGGTCCCCCCTTTCCTTCGGCACATGTAATAAGGATCTAGATAGTCTCGAATTTTTCCCTGCCCACAGAAATCTAAAGAGATCCCGATGTACAACAGAGATGAAACTGGCCGGAATGTGGATAGGAAGGGTCTGAAACAGATACATTAAGCGTGGGAGGACGTTCATTTTGAAAATGGCGCACCTGCCAAACCACGTATATAGGCCTTTGGACCATCTCTTGAGGTCATCTCTGATCCTATTCAAGAGTGGAGTAAAATTCCTGGAGAAAAGCTCACGCAAATCCCTGGGAATCATTGTGCCTGAATATTTAATGGCACCTGTCGCCCAACGGAAAGGCAAGGAACCCGCCAGTTCGGCTTCTAGAGCCGGTGGAATGGAGACATTAAGCACTTCCGATTTCTGGAAGTTAATTTTAAGATTGGACAAGTTATGGAATACTTTGAATTCCTCAATTAGGTTAGGGAGGGCAACTTGAGGATTGGTTATCATGAACAACAAGTCGTCTGCATAGGCTGCTATCTTAAACTCCTTTTCCTTTACCATGAGACCAGAAATGTCCGGGTTATTCCTTATAGTCCTCAGGAGTGGTTCTAGGGTAAGGATAAAAATTAAAGGAGATAAAGGGCAAGCCTGGCGTGTACCATTCCTGATCTCAAAGGGAGGCGAGAGGACACCATTAACCTTTGCGGCTGCCGAGGGAGAGGAGTATAAGGAGCGGATCCACGTCAATAAGGAACCCTCCACACCCACATGGTTTAATACTGCAAATAGCCAAGGCCAACCTACCCTGTCAAAAGCCTTTTCGGCATCTGTGGACAGGAGACATAGATTGGACCGTTGAATTTTGGCTAGATGTACCAGGTTCAAGACCTTTGTGGTGTTGTCTCTCGCCTCCCTTGAGGGAATGAAAGCCACCTGATCTAGGTGAATAAGGTCCGTCAGGTATGGGGTCAGGCGGGTGGCTAAAACTTTTGAGAAGAGCTTAATGTCCACATTAAGTAGAGAAATAGGCCGGTAACTGGCGCAAGCAGTCGGGTCCTTGCCCTCCTTATGGATAACAGTAATGTGTGCATGAGACATGTCTTTAGGGAGAGGCACTCCTGAGCTTAATTTATTAAAGGCATTGGTAAGGGGAGAATGCAGGAGGTGAAGGAATCTCTTATAATATGAGGCTGGTAGGCCATCTGGGCCTGGGGCCTTACTAGGTTGCATTGATTTCAGGGCCTCCCCAATCTCATCAGCTGTAAACGGACTGTTCAAACTCTCAATGGCCTCACTCGGTTATTTCGGTAAACCTGACTTATCCAAATAGGAGCTCATGGCAGAATTCAAGATCTGACTACATTGACTGGGTTGAGGAAGATTGTATAGGTTCTGATAAAATTGATAAAAAGCTTCCCCATTCTTTCTTTTATAGATACCTTCAATTACGGCACGCCCTGAATGCTCAATTCAGGTGGACGAATCGAAGTATTTCTAAATATCCTTTGATAGGGGTGCTGAGATGACAGGGACCTAAGGGCATTATTTCAATACTGTATACACATTTACTGGGCGATCGCATGATTCTTCAACCATTGGAGGTAGAAGCGAAATTGAAGGCTAATATTCCAAATCTTGAGGCTGAAGACTGGGAGGAGGCTATGTTGGTACCTACTAAGGTCTCCCCATCGGTAAATAATAAACTGACACAATTGTTCATATTGCATAGGAGCTATTAGTCACCTCTTAGATTGTATAAAATGGGGATAATGCACAGCAGCAGGTGTCATAGATGTCAAGAGGAGAGTGCTGATTTCTGGTATTTGATTTTTGGCATGCAGATACCTACAAGCTTTTTGGGGTAAAATTGTAGAAATTCTCTCCACAATGTTGCCTGTTTCGATAGAATTCAGCCCTAAAATATGTATCCTGGGGATATTAGAGGAGGAACAGTGGACACATCATCAGAGAATATTCTTGGGGGAGGCTCTTTTCTTAGCTAGGAAGGCGGTGGCGCTGAGGTGGATGGCGGAAAGACTTCCCACGGTAGGCCAATGGAAGACCTTGATGAATCATGCAATGAGTATGGAGGAAGTGGTATATATTCATAGAAAGTGCCCAAGTAAATTTCAGAAAGTGTGGGGAGAGTGGAGCTCTTCACTTCATTCCTTACAATCTAGGCATTTGCATTCTGTGTCGGAGGACCCCACTGCGTTGGGTGTTTGAATACTAGAACGTAAATATATAGTACCTCAGATGCCAAGTTGTGGTAATGTCCCCGATAATTACCTGACGCACTATGTATCATGACTGTACAGGGAGTGCAGAATTATTAGGCAAGTTGTATTTTGGAGGATTAATTTTATTATTGAACAACAACCATGTTCTCAATGAACCCAAAAAACTCATTAATATCAAAAGCTGAATATTTTTGGAAGTAGTTTTTAGTTTGTTTTTAGTTTTAGCTATTTTAGGGGGATATCTGTGTGTGCAGGTGACTATTACTGTGCATAATTATTAGGCAACTTACCAAAAAACAAATATATACCCATTTCAATTATTTAGTTTTACCAGTGAAACCAATATAACATCTCAACATTCACAAATATACATTTCTGACATTCAAAAACAAAACAAAAACAAATCAGTGACCAATATAGCCACCTTTCTTTGAAAGGACACTCAAAAGCCTGCCATCCATGGATTCTGTCAGTGTTTTGATCTGTTCACCATCAACATTGCGTGCAGCAGCAACCACAGCCTCCCAGGCACTGTTCAGAGAGGTGTACTGTTTTCCCTCCTTGTAAATCTCACATTTGATGATGGACCACAGGTTCTCAATAGGGTTCAGATCAGGGGAACAAGGAGGCCATGTCATTAGATTTTCTTCTTTTATACCCTTTCTTGCCAGCCACACTGTGGAGTACTTGGACGCGTGTGATGGAGCATTGTCCTGCATGAAAATCATGTTTTTCTTGAAGGATGCAGACTTCTTCCTGTACCACTGCTTGAAGAAGGTGTCTTCCAGAAACTGGCAGTAGGACTGGGAGTTGAGCTTGACTCCATCCTCAACCCGAAAAGGCCCCACAAGCTCATCTTTGATGATACCAGCCCAAACCAGTACTCTACCTCCACCTTGCTGGCGTCTGAGTCGGACTGGAGCTCTCTGCCCTTTACCAATCCAGCCACGGGCCCATCCATCTGGCCCATCAAGACTCACTCTCATTTCATCAGTCCATAAAACCTTCAAAAAATCAGTCTTGAGATATTTCTTGGCCCACTCTTGACGTTGCAGCTTGTGTGTCTTGTTCAGTGGTGGTCGTCTTTCAGCCTTTCTTACCTTGGCCATGTCTCTGAGTATTGCACACCTTGTGCTTTTGGGCACTCCAATGATGTTGCAGCTCTGAAATATGGCCAAACTGGTGGCAAGTGGCATCTTGGCAGCTGCACGCTTGACTTTTCTCAGTTCATGGGCAGTTATTTTTCGCCTTGGTTTTTCCACACGCTTCTTGCAACCCTGTTGACTATTTTGAATGAAACGCTTGATTGTTCGATGATCACGCTTCAGAAGCTTTGCAATTTTAAGAGTGCTGCATCCCTCTGCAAGATATCTCACAATTTTTGACTTTTCTGAGCCTGTCAAGTCCTTCTTTTGACCAATTTTGCCAAACGAAAGGATATTGCCTAATAATTATGCACACCTGATATAGGGTGTTGATGTCATTAGACCACACCCCTTCTCATTACAGAGATGCACATCACCTAATATGCTTAATTGGTAGTAGGCTAGTAAAAGGTCTACATTATTTTCGCCTAATCCTGCAGGATAGGCAGCATCATAATTTAATGATAAAATTGAAGAATAAAGAGTAATTATAACTACATGTTCAGGATAGACAGATGCAGCATCAACAAGATGGAAGTTTGAAATGGTTGAGCATAAGGTCTAAACATAACTTGGCACAACTCAGTAGGAAATGCATAATCAACATTTAAATATAATGATGTAGTGTAATGACTAAACCAAAATCAGCCTGATCAGCAAATTCAATAGCAGCATCAACAGGATGGAAGATGGAAAATGTCTAGTAAAAGGCCTAAACATAGCTCTGAATAACTTATCAGGACAGACAGCATCACGTTCAAAGTTGGCAGCAGCAATGTGTACTGAGGAATGGGAAATCAACAGGCCATGGTAAGCCCATAAATGAAATATGACATGTCAGTCAGCAGCAGGTTCAAAGTTGGCAGCAGCAATGTGTACTGCTTAATGGGAAATCAACAGGCCATGGTAAGACCATAAATGAAATATGACATGTCAGTCAGCATCACGTTCAAAGTTGGCAGCAGCAATGTGTACTGCGGAATGGGAAATGAACAGGCCATGGTAAGCCCATAAATGAAATATGACATGTCAGTCAGCAGCAGGTTCAAAGTTGGCAGCAGCAATGTGTACTGCGGAATGTGAAATCAACAGGCCATGTGGTAAGCCCATAAATGAAATATGACATGTCAGTCAGCATCACGTTCAAAGTTGGCAGCAGCAATGTGTACTGCGGAATGGGAAATGAACAGGCCATGGTAAGCCCATAAATGAAATATGACATGTCAGTCAGCAGCAGGTTCAAAGTTGGCAGCAGCAATGTGTACTGCGGAATGTGGAATCAACAGGCCATGGTAAGCCCATAAATGAAATAAGACATTTTAGACAGCATCACGTTCAAAGTTGGCAGCAGCAATGTGTACTGCGGAATGGGAAATGAACAGGCCATGGTAAGCCCATAAATGAAATATGACATGTCAGTCAGCAGCAGGTTCAAAGTTGGCAGCAGCAATGTGTACTGCGGAATGTGGAATCAACAGGCCATGGTAAGCCCATAAATGAAATAAGACATTTTAGACAGCATCACGTTCAAAGTTGGCAGCAGCAATGTGTACTGCGGAATGGGAAATGAACAGGCCATGGTAAGCCCATAAATGAAATATGACATGTCAGTCAGCAGCAGGTTCAAAGTTGGCAGCAGCAATGTGTACTGCGGAATGTGGAATCAACAGGCCATGGTAAGCCCATAAATGAAAAAAGACATTTTAGACAGCATCACGTTCAAAGTTGGCAGCAGCAATGTGTACTGCGGAATGGGAAATGAACAGGCCATGGTAAGCCCATAAATGAAATATGACATGTAAGTCAGCAGCAGGTTCAAAGTTGGCAGCAGCAATGTGTACTGCTTAATGGGAAATCAACAGGCCATGGTAAGACCATAAATGAAATATGACATGTCAGTCAGCATCACGTTCAAAGTTGGCAGCAGCAATGTGTACTGCGGAATGGGAAATGAACAGGCCATGGTAAGCCCATAAATGAAATATGACATGTCAGTCAGCAGCAGGTTCAAAGTTGGCAGCAGCAATGTGTACTGCGGAATGTGAAATCAACAGGCCATGTGGTAAGCCCATAAATGAAATATGACATGTCAGTCAGCATCACGTTCAAAGTTGGCAGCAGCAATGTGTACTGCGGAATGGGAAATGAACAGGCCATGGTAAGCCCATAAATGAAATATGACATGTCAGTCAGCAGCAGGTTCAAAGTTGGCAGCAGCAATGTGTACTGCGGAATGTGGAATCAACAGGCCATGGTAAGCCCATAAATGAAATAAGACATTTTAGACAGCATCACGTTCAAAGTTGGCAGCAGCAATGTGTACTGCGGAATGGGAAATGAACAGGCCATGGTAAGCCCATAAATGAAATATGACATGTCAGTCAGCAGCAGGTTCAAAGTTGGCAGCAGCAATGTGTACTGCGGAATGTGGAATCAACAGGCCATGGTAAGCCCATAAATGAAATAAGACATTTTAGACAGCATCACGTTCAAAGTTGGCAGCAGCAATGTGTACTGCGGAATGGGAAATGAACAGGCCATGGTAAGCCCATAAATGAAATATGACATGTCAGTCAGCAGCAGGTTCAAAGTTGGCAGCAGCAATGTGTACTGCGGAATGTGGAATCAACAGGCCATGGTAAGCCCATAAATGAAATAAGACATTTTAGACAGCATCACGTTCAAAGTTGGCAGCAGCAATGTGTACTGCGGAATGGGAAATGAACAGGCCATGGTAAGCCCATAAATGAAATATGACATGTCAGTCAGCAGCAGGTTCAAAGTTGGCAGCAGCAATGTGTACTGCTTAATGGGAAATCAACAGGCCATGGTAAGACCATAAATGAAATAAGACATTTTACACAGCATCACGTTCAAAGTTGTCAGCAGCAATGTGTACTGCGGAATAGGAAATCAACAGGCCATGGTAAGCCCATAAATGAAATATGACATGTCAGTCAGCAGCAGGTTCAAAGTTGGCAGCAGCAATGTGTACTGCTTAATGGGAAATCAACAGGCCATGGTAAGCCCATAAATGAAATAAGACATTTTAGACAGCATCACGTTCAAAGTTGGCAGCAGCAATGTGTACTGCGGAATGGGAAATGAACAGGCCATGGTAAGCCCATAAATGAAATATGACATGTCAGTCAGCAGCAGGTTCAAAGTTGGCAGCAGCAATGTGTACTGCGGAATGTGGAATCAACAGGCCATGGTAAGCCCATAAATGAAATAAGACATTTTAGACAGCATCACGTTCAAAGTTGGCAGCAGCAATGTGTACTGCGGAATGGGAAATGAACAGGCCATGGTAAGCCCATAAATGAAATATGACATGTCAGTCAGCAGCAGGTTCAAAGTTGGCAGCAGCAATGTGTACTGCGGAATGTGGAATCAACAGGCCATGGTAAGCCCATAAATGAAATAAGACATTTTAGACAGCATCACGTTCAAAGTTGGCAGCAGCAATGTGTACTGCGGAATGGGAAATGAACAGGCCATGGTAAGCCCATAAATGAAATATGACATGTCAGTCAGCAGCAGGTTCAAAGTTGGCAGCAGCAATGTGTACTGCTTAATGGGAAATCAACAGGCCATGGTAAGACCATAAATGAAATATGACATGTCAGTCAGCATCACGTTCAAAGTTGGCAGCAGCAATGTGTACTGCGGAATGGGAAATGAACAGGCCATGGTAAGCCCATAAATGAAATATGACATGTCAGTCAGCAGCAGGTTCAAAGTTGGCAGCAGCAATGTGTACTGCGGAATGTGAAATCAACAGGCCATGTGGTAAGCCCATAAATGAAATATGACATGTCAGTCAGCATCACGTTCAAAGTTGGCAGCAGCAATGTGTACTGCGGAATGGGAAATGAACAGGCCATGGTAAGCCCATAAATGAAATATGACATGTCAGTCAGCAGCAGGTTCAAAGTTGGCAGCAGCAATGTGTACTGCGGAATGTGGAATCAACAGGCCATGGTAAGCCCATAAATGAAATAAGACATTTTAGACAGCATCACGTTCAAAGTTGGCAGCAGCAATGTGTACTGCGGAATGGGAAATGAACAGGCCATGGTAAGCCCATAAATGAAATATGACATGTCAGTCAGCAGCAGGTTCAAAGTTGGCAGCAGCAATGTGTACTGCGGAATGTGGAATCAACAGGCCATGGTAAGCCCATAAATGAAATAAGACATTTTAGACAGCATCACGTTCAAAGTTGGCAGCAGCAATGTGTACTGCGGAATGGGAAATGAACAGGCCATGGTAAGCCCATAAATGAAATATGACATGTCAGTCAGCAGCAGGTTCAAAGTTGGCAGCAGCAATGTGTACTGCGGAATGTGGAATCAACAGGCCATGGTAAGCCCATAAATGAAATAAGACATTTTAGACAGCATCACGTTCAAAGTTGGCAGCAGCAATGTGTACTGCGGAATGGGAAATGAACAGGCCATGGTAAGCCCATAAATGAAATATGACATGTCAGTCAGCAGCAGGTTCAAAGTTGGCAGCAGCAATGTGTACTGCTTAATGGGAAATCAACAGGCCATGGTAAGACCATAAATGAAATAAGACATTTTACACAGCATCACGTTCAAAGTTGTCAGCAGCAATGTGTACTGCGGAATAGGAAATCAACAGGCCATGGTAAGCCCATAAATGAAATATGACATGTCAGTCAGCAGCAGGTTCAAAGTTGGCAGCAGCAATGTGTACTGCTTAATGGGAAATCAACAGGCCATGGTAAGCCCATAAATGAAATAAGACATTTTAGACAGCATCACGTTCAAAGTTGGCAGCAGCAATGTGTACTGCGGAATGGGAAATGAACAGGCCATGGTAAGCCCATAAATGAAATATGACATGTCAGTCAGCAGCAGGTTCAAAGTTGGCAGCAGCAATGTGTACTGCGGAATGTGAAATCAACAGGCCATGGTAAGCCCATAAATGAAATAAGACATTTTAGACAGCATCACGTTCAAAGTTGGCAGCAGCAATGTGTACTGCGGAATGGGAAATGAACAGGCCATGGTAAGCCCATAAATGAAATATGACATGTCAGTCAGCAGCAGGTTCAAAGTTGGCAGCAGCAATGTGTACTGCTTAATGGGAAATCAACAGGCCATGGTAAGACCATAAATGAAATAAGACATTTTAGACAGCATCACGTTCAAAGTTGTCAGCAGCAATGTGTACTGCGGAATAGGAAATCAACAGGCCATGGTAAGCCCATAAATGAAATATGACATGTCAGTCAGCAGCAGGTTCAAAGTTGGCAGCAGCAATGTGTACTGCTGAATGGGAAATGAACAGGCCATGGTAAGCCCATAAATGAAATAAGACATTTTAGACAGCATCACGTTCAAAGTTGGCAGCAGCAATGTGTACTGCGGAATGGGAAATGAACAGGCCATGGTAAGCCCATAAATGAAATATGACATGTCAGTCAGCAGCAGGTTCAAAGTTGGCAGCAGCAATGTGTACTGCGGAATGTGAAATCAACAGGCCATGTGGTAAGCCCATAAATGAAATATGACATGTCAGTCAGCATCACGTTCAAAGTTGGCAGCAGCAATGTGTACTGCGGAATGGGAAATGAACAGGCCATGGTAAGCCCATAAATGAAATATGACATGTCAGTCAGCAGCAGGTTCAAAGTTGTCAGCAGCAATGTGTACTGCGGAATAGGAAATCAACAGGCCATGTGGTAAGCCCATAAATGAAATATGACATGTCAGTCAGCAGCAGGTTCAAAGTTGGCAGCAGCAATGTGTACTGCGGAATGTGGAATCAACAGGCCATGGTAAGCCCATAAATGAAATAAGACATTTTAGACAGCATCACGTTCAAAGTTGGCAGCAGCAATGTGTACTGCGGAATGGGAAATCAACAGGCCATGGTAAGCCCATAAATGAAATATGACATGTCAGTCAGCAGCAGGTTCAAAGTTGGCAGCAGCAATGTGTACTGCGGAATGTGAAATCAACAGGCCATGTGGTAAGCCCATAAATGAAATATGACATGTCAGTCAGCAGCAGGTTCAAAGTTGGCAGCAGCAATGTGTACTGCTTAATGGGAAATCAACAGGCCATGGTAAGCCCATAAATGAAATAAGACATCTGGCGTGTAGGAATCATCACACGGTTAGGCTGGCTGTGTAGCCGCAGTGTTCTGATACTGACTCAATATGCTTTAAAGAATAAATTGTTGACTACCGATGCATGCGGCGTGTCTATTTAATTTAGTTTTTGGATTGGTAACAATCAATTTAAGTCAAATTACATAATGAAAATTAATTAATCTAATAATATATCAATATATCATTTAAAAAAAACAAAGTTTTGGAGGGAGAGACAAGGAGAGGGATGGACAAGGGACCCTTCAACGGCCTGAACCGACAGCGGGGGACAAGAAGTCACTGCCGATCCAGGACTCGTTCATTTTAATGAATGTAAGTCTGTCCACTGACTCTGTGGACAGACGGGTCCGCTTGTCCGTGACCACCCCACCTGCCGCGCTAAATGTCCGCTCAGACAGTACGCTGGAGGGGGGGCAAGATAGTAACTCCAGCGCATACTGAGCGAGCTCGCGGCAGGTGTCCAGCCTGGCAACCCAGTACTCCATGGGGTCGTCGGTGCTCATGCTGTCGGAAGCACCAACGGACCCCATGTAGTCTGCCACCATGCGGGCCAGCCGCTGGTGGTGACTGCTGCTGCTGCTGCTGCTACTGGGTCGCGCAGACTGGTAGAACGACCGCATCTCACCCATAAGGTCACCTGCTCGGCTGGTGCTGCTGGGGCCAGCCACCTGCTGGGTGAGATGGGCGGGGAGAACTGGAGCGTGAGGCCGAGGGTTGGCCTGCTCCAGCCGCTTGATCAGACAGGCCCGCAGTTGATCCATCCGGGCCTGTCTACGGCAGGCTGGAATGAACTGCTCCAGTTTCCCCTTGCAGCGAGGGTCTAAAAGGGTGGCCAACCAATAATCTTCCCTCTCCTTGATTCTCTTGATCCGGGGGTCCCTCCGGAGGCATCGCAGCATGTGGGCAGCCATAGGGAAGAGGACAGCCCGCTGTGACTCTTCATGGATGCCCAGGACCATGACCTCTTGGTCCTCCTGCTGCTGTTGCTGATGCTCCCGGTCGGAGCTGCCCCACCCCCGGACTAACGGTGCCCCCAACACCGTCTCTCCCTCCTGACCAGGCCCAGACTCCTGGACTTCCACATCATCATTGTCCTCCTCCTCCTCCTCGTCCTGGTGAAGCATTGCCTCCTCTTGCTCCACCAAGGCACTCTCCCCAGCCTCGAGCAGGCGATCTAGTGTCCTGTCCAGCAGGAACACTATGGGGAGCACGTCATTGAGGCCGACATGCTCCCCGCTGACCATCTTGGTCGCCTGCTCAAATGGGGCCAACACGTGGCAGACCTGCTGTATCTGCCCCCACTCCGCATTGGTGATGTAGGGGAGTGGGTTGGTTGGCCCTGGAGTGCCTTGGTCCAGCAGGTATTCCCTCACCGCCCTTCGCTGCTCCCACAACCTCTCCAGCATGTGGAGGGTGGAGTTCCACCGCGTCACGCTGTCGACAATCAGCCTGTGAGGTGGCAGGCTGTTGTCCCGCTGCAGTCTGGACAGGGACGCGGCAGCAGTTGGGGAGCGTCTAAAGTGGCTGGCAATCCTCCGTACCCTTAGCACAATGTCACTCAACCCTTCGTATGTTCTGAGGAACTTCTGCACAACTAGGTTGAGGACATGTGCCATGCAGGGTACGTGGGTAAGACTGCCAGCATGGAGGGCGGCGAGGAGGTTGCTGCCGTTGTCACAGACAACCATACCTGCCTGGAGCCTTCGGGGTGTCAGCCACTTCTGGACCTGAGCCTGTAGTGCGGCCAGAACATCAGGTCCAGTGTGTCTCCGTTCCCCTAAGCTCACAAGCTGGAGCACGGCCTGGCAGCGGACGTGCACCACACTTGCGTAGCTTCGGGGACGCTTGCTGGGGGGCTCAGCAGCAGTGGAGACAGTGGCTTGTGAGGGGAGAGCAGCAGTTCTCCCCTGGACACCCCGGGGCGGCACCACAAAGTCTGATGCCGCCGTTCCCTCCCCGGCGCCTCGGAGGGAAACCCAATGGGCAGTAAAACTGATATAGCGTCCCTGCCCATGCCTGCTGGTCCAAGCATCCATTGTCAGATGCACCCTGTCACTGACAGCATGATCCAGCGACAGGGATACATTCTGCACAATGTGCTGGTGTAGGGCAGGGACGCCAGTCCTGGCAAAGAAATGGCGGCTGGGGACACGCCATCTGGGTTGTGCCTGCTCCAACATCTGCCGGAATGGATTGCTGTCCACAAGATTGAAGGGCAGCAGATGTTGGGCGATAACCCTTGCCAGGAGCCCATTGAGTGAACGCACGCGTCGGTCCCCGGGGGCATAGGGCGCGGTGCGTTCAAAAAGGTCAGCAACCGTGGGCTGGCGCTGGACGGCAGTGGAGGGCATAGAGGAGGGTGCGGTGGAGGCAGAGGTCTGGATGCCAGTACCTCTAGGAGAGGGAGCGGGGGAGTGGGAACGCCTTGTTGGAAGTGGTTGGGGTGGCTGCAGAACAGTGGCAGGAGCTGCTGTCCCCTGCGCACTGCTGGTGGCGCCACTGCTGTGACCACCCCGCATCTGTTCCCACTCCCGCCAGTGGTTGACTCTCAGGTGCTGGGTTAGGGCAGTGGTACCCAGCCGAGCCGCAGACCTCCCTCTCCTCACCCTGGCATGGCACAGATTACAAATGCCAATTGTGGCATCATCTGGTGCCAGGGTGAAATAAGCCCAAACAGGCGACTTACGCACCACCCTCCTGTCAGATGGGGCGGTGCTGACTTGCGCCTGCTCGGGCTCGGTGCGGACAGGTGGAGGTGGCTGCTGCTGCCTCCTCCTACTGCCATTACCAGTGGAGCCCCTGACTCTGGGCTCACTGGCAACCTGTCGCACCATTTGCCTCTGGTGCCTACCTTCCTCCTCATCATTGCTGCTGATGCCTGACAAGGGAGGTGGCACCCATTCTCGATCACCCTCCTCTTCGTCCCCCGATATGTCAGACACCGGGCCAACCAGTGGTGGACTGAGGCGAACAGCAGACGTGGGGCCCCTGATCTGGCTCCTCTGTCCCCTCGCTGACACCTGGGTCTGATTAGGTGTGGGGTTTTGCTGGCTGAAACCGCCCGCACCTGTTGGAAGGGATGTCACTGGGGTACATACAGGTGGTACCCCCTCCATCTCCTCCTCCATCCCTTCCATAAGGTCCTGACCCTCAGGACTGAACTGCAAATCAGCCTCCTGCATTACCTCCCCCAAGATGTCCCTTTCACTGTCGCTGTCAAACAGGAGCAGAGACGATTCTTGGGGGCTGGGGGTTGGTCCTGCAGGAGACGAAGTGCAGCTGCTGCTCGGAGCCGGGGCAGAGGACTCTGTGGCACTGCCTTGTGCCACGAGAGACATAACTTCCTCGGCATCCTGTGAGGTAATTCTCCTGCTGCCAGTCCCAAAATATTCACGAATAAGGCGGACGCCCCTGACACCTGCGTCCGCACCTCGGTGGGTAGAGGAGCGGCCCCGTGCTGGCAGCTGTCCAGCACTGGGACCAACTACTCTCCTACCCCTGCTGCTTGTTCGTGAAGACCTCATTATTTTTATTTTTTTAATTTATAGAAAAATTAAATAATATAATTTGATTTTGGGAATAAGTTTATTGGGATGGGGACTGTCGTACAATAAAGAAAACAACGCGGACAATACACCGAATAACAAGTAAAAGAAAAACACTAAAACGAATAAATTTTTTTTGGTCTTTTTTTTTTTTTAACTAACAAAGGACGTAGACACTGACACGACACAAACTAAACAGTAATAAAGGAAAACTAATAAACTACACTAAAGGACGTAGACACTGACACGACACAAACTAAACAGTAATAAAGGAAAACTAATAAACTACACTAAAGGACGTAGACACTGACACGACACAAACTAAACAGTAATAAAGGAAAACTAAAGCCTACACTATAACTAACCTACACCCTTCACTAGAAACTATCACCTAACTAATATATTCACTAACCTAAATTATTATATTTCTCCTAACTAGGCCCTACACTGCACCCTGCACTAGAAACTATCAGCTAACTATTCACTAACCTAAATTATTATATTTCTCCTAACTAGGCCCTACACTGCACTCTGCACTAGAAACTATCAGCTAACTATTCACTAACCTAAATTATTATATTTCTCCTAACTAGGCCCTACACTGCACCCTGCACTAGAAACTAACAGCTACACTAATCTATTCACTAACCTAAATAAATTATTATTTTTCTCCTAACTCTATACCCTAATCTTTAACCTATCAGCTACACTAACCTACCCTATCTAACACTATCAGATTAAACAATTCGATTTGTAATTTGCTTTTAAAAAAGCAAAGCACTGCACAGTTCCAAGCTCCTCTCTCAATCACCACCACATGAAACTGCACAAAATGGATGCCGTGACAAAATCTTATATAGTAATGGGGTGGGCAACTTTATGATTGGTTGCTAGGGATGTTGCTAACCTGTTGGACTCCTTCTCATTGGCCCACAATCTAAAATGAGGGAGGGATTAATGTCCTCACGAAGAGCCGATATTCGCATGTGCGCTAATAAAATTACGCATTACGAATATTCGCGCCTCAATCACTTTCTCGGCAATGTGACTAAGATCTGAGCTTTTGGACCTTTGGGAAACAATCGAGATACAGTGGGGGGTGATGAAAGTAGTTGACAGAGTACAGATGAATGTAATCTGTACTGTGGAAACTAAAATAAAAAATACGAATATTCGTAAGTCGAAAATTTCGAAGTTCTAAATATTCGCGAATATGGTGCTATACTATATGAATGCAAAGCCCTTTGCCTCTGTTCTGGGACAAGTGCAGATATTCGCCTATGCGCTAATATAATCGCCTTACGAAGATTCGCAACTTTATCACTTTCTCGGCAATGTGACTAAGTTCTGAGCTTTTGGACCTTTGGGAAACAATCGAGATACACTGGGGGGTGATGAAAGTAGTTGACAGAGTACAGATGAATGTAATCTGTACTGTGGAAACTAAAATAAAAAATACGAATATTCGTAAGTCGAAATTTTCGAAGTTCTAAATATTCGCGAATATGGTGCTATACTATATGAATGCAAAGCCCTTTGCCTCTGTTCTGGGACAAGTGCAGATATTCGCCTATGCGCTAATATAATCGCCTTACGAAGATTCGCAACTTTATCACTTTCTCGGCAATGTGACTAAGTTCTGAGCTTTTGGACCTTTGGGAAACAATCGAGATACACTGGGGGGTGATGAAAGTAGTTGACAGAGTACAGATGAATGTAATCTGTACTGTGGAAACTAAAATAAAAAATACGAATATTCGTAAGTCGAAATTTTCGAAGTTCTAAATATTCGCGAATATGGTGCTATACTATATGAATGCAAAGCCCTTTGCCTCTGTTCTGGGACAAGTGCAGATATTCGCCTATGCGCTAATATAATCGCCTTACGAAGATTCGCAACTTTATCACTTTCTCGGCAATGTGACTAAGTTCTGAGCTTTTGGACCTTTGGGAAACAATCGAGATACACTGGGGGGTGATGAAAGTAGTTGACAGAGTACAGATGAATGTAATCTGTACTGTGGAAACTAAAATAAAAAATACGAATATTCGTAAGTCGAAATTTTCGAAGTTCTAAATATTCGCGAATATGGTGCTATACTATATGAATGCAAAGCCCTTTGCCTCTGTTCTGGGACAAGTGCAGATATTCGCCTATGCGCTAATATAATCGCCTTACGAAGATTCGCAACTTTATCACTTTCTCGGCAATGTGACTAAGTTCTGAGCTTTTGGACCTTTGGGAAACAATCGAGATACACTAGGGGGTGATGAAAGTAGTTGACAGAGTACAGATGAATGTAATCTGTACTGTGGAAACTAAAATAAAAAATACGAATATTCGTAAGTCGAAATTTTCGAAGTTCGAAATATTCGCGAATATGGTGCTATACTATATGAATGCACAGGCCTTTGCCTTTCTGTTCTGGGGACAAGTGCAGATATTCGCCTATGCGCTAATATAATCGCCTTACGAAGATTCGCAACTTTATCACTTTCTCGGCAATGTGACTAAGTTCTGAGCTTTTGGACCTTTGGGAAACAATCAATTATATGTGTACTGTAATTTTGTTAAAAAAAAAAAACGAATATTCGTTTTTACGAATATATAGCACTATATTCGAAATATTCGCGAAATCTCGAAATTGCGATATTCGTTAAAAAAATTCGCTTTTCGAATATTCGCGCTCAACACTAGTAACTAA
>NW_024400463.1:0-30835 GCF_905171765.1 Bufo bufo | reverse complement strand
AGTATGATGGCAGACGTTCACATCAAAATGCACAAACATACAGTACAGACCAAAAGTTTGGACACACCTTCTCATTCAAAGAGTTTTCTTTATTTTCATGACTATGAAGGCATCAAAACTATGAATTAACACATGTGGAATTATATACATAACAAACAAGTGTGAAACAACTGAAAATATGTCATATTCTAGGTTCTTCAAAGTAGCCACCTTTTGCTTTGATTACTGCTTTGCACACTCTTGGCATTCTCTTGATGAGCTTCAAGAGGTAGTCACCTAAAATGGTCTTCCAACAGTCTTGAAGGAGTTCCCAGAGATGCTTAGCACTTGTTGGCCCTTTTGCCTTCACTCTGCGGTCCAGCTCACCCCAAACCATCTCGATTGGGTTCAGGTCCGGTGACTGTGGAGGCCAGGTCATCTAACGCAGCACCTCATCACTCTCCTTCATGGTCAAATAGCCCTTACTTTCAAAGTTTTCCCAATTTTTCGGCTGACTGACTGACCTTCATTTCTTAAAGTAATGATGGCCACTCGTTTTTCTTTACTTAGCTGCTTTTTTCTTGCCATAATACAAATTCTAACAGTCTATTCAGTAGGACTATCAGCTGTGTATCCAGTGCCATCTTAAGAGCATTATAGGCCCCCCGGGCAATACAGTGCACTGGGGCCCTGTCTACACAATCACGCACTAGAATAAAAATGCAAATTATCAATAAGGCGATATTTATTGGGCATTTCCTCTTGTGGATTTTCCCCAGCAGTAGGATCAGGTAATGATACCATTGGTATTTCTGCTGGAATTGGAGTGCATGTAGATGTGGATGCTACATCTGGAGGAGCAGAACTACTGGCTGACGTTGCACCTGGATTGAGCCAAGATGTTAGTTTTGGAAGTTTGCACATTTTCTCTTTCTCCTCTGCAGCCTTTTTCCTCTTCTGTGCTCCACTCAAAACATTACGTTTCATTTCTGCACTAAAGGTTATTTTCACCAACACGTAATAAACTTTATTTTTCCTCACCTTTTTTACACTTCCTCGAACGAGTGGCAACTCTAAGATTGCTATATAAGGGGGACACATAAGATATTACAGTCAAAACTTGAGGGGCACTAATAACTTAAAGTGGATGTAAACCCAAACATTTTTTTTTTTTGTGATGTCACAATGTAGAGTACCCAGGCAGTACACACGCCACTCCAACATTAATACCCACCAGCACCAGCAGTACCCACACCAGCATTACCCACCAGCACCAGAGTGTGTGTACATTTATATATATATCTATATTTATTTCGTTTTTTTAGTTGTATGATTAAAGTGGATGTAAACCCCCAAGTATGCAGTATAGCACCCTATAGTATACAGCACCACACAGTATGCAGTATAGCACCCTATAGTATACAGCACCACACAGTATGCAGTATAGCACCCTATAGTATACAGCACCACACAGTATGCAGTATAGCACCCTATAGTATACAGCACCACACAGTATGCAGTATAGCACCCTATAGTATACAGCACCACACAGTATGCAGTATAGCACCCTATAGTATACAGCACCACACAGTATGCAGTATAGCACCCTATAGTATACAGCCACACAGTATGCAGTATAGCACCCTATAGTATACAGCACCACACAGTATGCAGTATAGCACCCTATAGTATACAGCACCACACAGTATGCAGTATAGCACCCTATAGTATACAGCACCACACAGTATGCAGTATAGCACCCTATAGTATACAGCACCACACAGTATGCAGTTTAGCACCCCACACTATACAGTACCCCACAGTATATAGTAGAGCAGTATAGACCCCCACACTATACAGCACCTCACTGTATACAGCACCCCAAACTATACACGATACAGCCCCCCACACTATACAGTACAGCACTCTACACTATACCGCACCCACAGTATACAGCCCCCCACACTATACAGTACAGCAGTATAGCACTCCCCCCACTATACACCCCCCCCCCCACACTATACAGGCCCCCCACACTATACAGGCCCCCCACACTATACAGCCCACCACACAATATACAGCCCATTACACAATATATAGCCCACCACACAATATACAGCCCACCACACTATACAGTACAGCAGTATAGCACTCCCCCCACTATACAGCCCCCCCCCCCACACTATACAGGCCCCCCACACTATACAGGCCCCCCACACTATACAGCCCACCACACAGTATACAGGCCACCCCCCCCCCCCACACACAGTATACAGCCCACCACATAATATACAGCCCATTACACAATATATAGCCCACCACACAATATACAGCCCACCACACAGTATACAGGCCCCCACACAGTATACAGCCCCCCACACAGTACACAGCACCCCACTATACAGTAGTTTACAGTATATTAAAATAACAACCCCATGTCACCTTTTTCTGATGTAATCTTTACACAGAAAAGCTCCACAGTTAACTTCTGCAACACTCCTGATAGGACCTGTGATGACTTCATAGCCATGTGACCAGTAATTGCTAGGTTACTGGTCACATGGTAATGATGTCATTAAGGTCCTAGATCAAAACTCATTAAGGTCCTAGAATTAAGATCATTAACACAGTACGATCATGATGCCTGTGTAGCCGACAGCCTGACACCCGGGGCAGTAGCTAGCAGGGCTCAAGAGGCAGCTGCCTTGGGCCCCCCCAGGAGCAACTGGGCCCAGGGCAGCTGCCCCTTTTGCCCCTTGGTAAAGACGGCCCTGGCGGCAACGCTGCTAAATGACGGTTGGGAAGTTGGCTGGTGGGTTCACTGGGCAGGCGGGCCCCCAGGCAAGTGGGGCCCCCGGGCAACTGCCCAGCGTGCCCATTCGAAAAGACGGCCCTGTGTGTATCTACCTGACTTCTCCTCAACGCAACTGATGGTCCCAACCCCATTTATAAGGCAAGAAATCCCACTTATTAAACCTGACAAGGGCACACCTGTGAAGTGAAAACCATTTCAGGAGACTACCTCTTGAAGCTCATCAAGAGAATGCCAAGAGTGTGCAAAGCAGTAATCAAAGCAAAAGGTGGCTACTTTGAAGAACCTAGAATATTACATATTTTCAGTTGTTTCACACTTGTTTGTTATGTATATAATTCAACATGTGTTAATTCATAGTTTTGATTCTCAGTGTGAATCTACAATTTTTAAAGTCATGAAAATAAAGAAAATTCTTTGAATGAGAAGGTGTGTCCAAACTTTTGGTCTGTACAGTGAAGGGGTTTAAGCATGCATGGGATAGGCATAAGGCTATCTTTCATATAAGATAGGGCCAGGGACTATTCATAGGATTCAGATATATTGGGCAGACTAGATGGGCCAAATGGTTCTTATCTGCTGACACATTCTATGTTTCTATGTTTCTATGTGGCAGAATTTACACATATATAGATATCCTGCACTTAAGGGTACTTTCACACTTGCGTTAAACTTTTCCGGTATTGAGTTCCATCCTAGTTTTATCCTAATGCATTCTGAATGGAGAGCAATCCATTCAGTATGCATCAGGATGTCTTCAGTTCAGTCACTGTACGGTTTTTGGACGGAGAAAATACGGTAGCATGCTGCCGTATTTTCTCTGTCCAAAATTCCGGAACACTTGCCGGAATGCTGGATCCGGCATTATTTTACATTGAAATGCATTAATACCAGATCCAGCCCCAAGTGTTCCGGAAAAACGGATGTCGTTTTGCGGTCTTTGCATGCGCAGACCTTTAAAAATGTGAAAAAGATAAATATCAGATCCGTTTTTCCAGATGACAACCGGAGAGACGGATTCAGTATTGCAATGCATTTGTGAGACGGATCCACATCCGTATCCGTCTACAAATGGTATCTGGTTGCATACAGATTGCCAGATCCAACAGGCATAGAAGTGAATGGGGCTGCGTGTTTTCCTGAACGCACCCTGAACGTATCCGGACCTAATCCATGACGCTCGTGTGAAAGAGGCCTTAGTCAGTCAGAAACAAGACACATGCAGCGCACACCAATCACTCATTGGACACATGTGGGACACAAGACACTTATACATGGCTCATATGCCACTGATGCATATGCCACATGCTGCACATACACCACTGATACATAGAACATATATAGCACACACCGATCACACATAGGAAACACGCAATGCACACACCAAGACATTTTTGCCTAACCCTATTAAGTGTAGCACGGTTAAAGGGGTTAAAGGGGTCGTCTCACTTCAGCAATTGGAATTTATCATGTAGAGAAAGTTAATACAAGGCACTTACTAATGTATTGTGATTGTCCATATTGACTCTTTTCCATCACATTATACACAGCACGTATTCATGGTTTTGACCACTCTGCAATCCAGCAGCGGTGGCCGTGCTTACACACTATAGGTAAAGGTGTTGGCCTATGCGCACTTCCAGCCTTTACCTATAGTGTGTAAGCACGGCCACCGCTGCTGGATTGCAGGGTGATCGTAACCACGGATATGTGCTGTGTATAATGTGATGGAAAGGAGGCAATATGGAGTATCACTATACATTAGTAAGTGCCTTGTATTAACTGCATGATAAATGCCATTTACTGAGGTGAGACAAACCCTTTAACCATAAATGTCTGGCATGAAATGTACCAAATTTTAACCTCCTCATGTTGTACATAATCTACATTATAATTAAAAGGGTTGTCCTACCATAATCGCAAGATCTTTTCCCCACCCGGCTTGTCTGGGCCTGACATGGATTGATCTCTCCCTATGCAGACATACAAAATTAATCTCCTGACAGGAAAACACTTTGTAAAAAAGACATGAAAAAGGACTTGGGGTATATTAGCGGACTTCACACCACCTGTAACAATCAATGCCATGCAGCTGCTGTTTAAAAAAAAACTTACACTGGGTTGTCCGGGATTTTAATATTGATGGCCTATCCTCAGAAAAGGCTATCAATATCTGATCACTGAGGTTCTGCCACCCTGCATCCCCTGCTGTTTTAGAGTGGTTGGTCCTGAAACTGCACAGCTCCATCCATTGTGCAGCAGACGGAGCTGGTTCCTGCAGCAGCGCTCCCACACTTCTGGCACAGCTGATCGGCAAGCCTGTTGGATTCCCGATTATCAGATATTGATGACCAAACTGCCCACTGTAGGATAATAAGCTGAACTAGGTAGTGATATAACTGTAAGGGGTGCAGTGGTTGTATTCACATGTGGGCCCAGGAATCTGAGGTATTCACACCTATCTGGACTAGCCTGGACTAGCCTGAGACAGAGGGATAACTGTAAACCCGCCGCTGCGCGCTGCAGACTCCAGGGCACGGTGGGGAACCTTACTGTCTGCATGCCTGCGCTGCGTAGGGATGCTCTGTATGGAGAGCGCAGCGTAGGCATGTCACGTATGAGGAGGCGGGGCCCACGATGGTGGAAGGGGAGCGGTCTGGAGAGGAGGCGCTGGGCACTGACGGCCATGGCAAGTGAAGTGGCGAGCTGAATGATCATGGATCAGTCATCTCGCCACGACGCCACTTATATGACAAGTCTGAGGAATCACTGTTGTGCTCATTGAAGTGGCAGGCAGCGGTGCTGGCCAGCGGGAACCTGCCACACTAATCATTATGAATGAAAATGCCAGAGGCCCGTCGAGGGTTTCCCCGGCATCCCGGTGGGCCAGTCCGAGCCTGGAGACATCATCCTATGAGAAGTGTCCCCGCTTCTGTCTAAACTGCCATTAAAAATTATTTCAAAAGGGGCCATCTGGCCACGAAAATAGTCAAAAATAAGATATGTCCTATTTTTTAATGGCTACTATTTTCTGGCCATTAAGAAAAAGCGCCCACGTAAATAGCCCCATAAACTGCAATTGATTCTAAAAATGTCCGTCACATTTATATGCACAAATTTATGAAAATTAGCATGTCTAACATCTGCCACCAGATGCAAATTTAGTAACATAGTAACATAGTACATAAGGCCGAAAAAAGACATTTGTCCATCCAGTTCGGCCTGTCATCCTACAAGTTGATCCAGAGGAAGGCAAAAAAACCCTGTGAGGTAGAAGCCAATTTTCCTCACTTTAGGGGAATAAAAAATTCCTTCCCGACTCCAATCAGGCAATCAGAATAACTCCCTGGATCAACGACCCCTCTCTAGTAGCTATAGCCTGTAATATTATTACACTCCAGAAATACATCCAGGCCCCTCTTGAATTCCTTTATTGTACTCACCATCACCACCTCCTCAGGCAGAGAGTTCCATAGTCTCACTGCTCTTACCGTAAAGAACCCTTTTCTATGTTTGTGTACAAACCTTCTTTCCTCCAAACGCAGAGGATGTCCCCTCGTCACAGTCACAGTCCTGGGGATAAATAGATGATGGGATAGATCTCTGTACTGACCCCTGATATATTTATACATAGTAATTAGATCTCCCCTCAGTCGTCTTTTTTCTAACGTGAATAACCCTAATTTTGATAATCTTTCAGGGTACTGTAGTTGCCCCATTCCAGTTATTACTTTAGTTGCCCTCCTCTGGACCCTCTCCAGCTCTGCTATGTCTGCCTTGTTTACAGGAGCCCAGAACTGTACACAGTACTCCATGTGTGGTCTGACCAGTGATTTGTAAAGTAGTAGGAATATGTTCTCATCACGGGCATCTATGCCCCTTTTGATGCAACCCATTATCTTATTGGCCTTGGCAGCAGCTGCCTGACACTGTTTTTTGCAGCTTAGTTTGCTGTTTATTAAAATTCCTAGATCCTTTTCCATGTCAGTGTTACCGAGTGTTTTACCATTTAGTATGTACGGGTGACTTGCATTATTCCTTCCCATGTGCATAACTTTACATTTCTCAGTGTTAAACCTCATCTGCCACTTATCTGCCCAAGCCTGCAATCTATCCAGATCCCTCTGTAGTAGTATACTGTCCTCTTCAGTGTTAATTACTTTACACAGTTTAGTGTCATCTGCGAAAATTGATATTTTACTATGCAAGCCTTCTACAAGATCATTAATAAATATATTGAAGAGAATAGGGCCCAATACTGACCCCTGAGGTACTCCACTAGTGACAGTGACCCAATCTGAGTATGTACCGTTAATAACCACCCTCTGTTTTCTATCATTGAGCCAGTTACTTACCCACTTACAGACGTTTTCTCCGAGTCCGAGCATTCTCATTTTATATACTAACCTTTTATGAGGTACAGTGTCAAATGCTTTGGAGAAGTCCAGATATACGACATCCATTGATTCGCCGCTGTCAAGTCTAGTACTTACCTCCTCATAGAAACTGATTAAATTAGTTTGACATGACCGATCCCTCACGAAGCCATGCTGATATGGCGTTATTTGCTTATTTCCCATAAGATGCTCTAACATAGCATCTCTCAGAAAACCTTCAAACAGTTTACCCACAACAGATGTTAAACTTACCGGCCTATAGTTTCCAGGCTCTGTTTTTGGACCCTTTTTGAATATTGGCACCACATTCGCCATGCGCCAATCCTGTGGGACATTCCCTGTCAGTACAGAGTCCGCAAATATCAGAAATAAGGGTCTGGCTATGACATTACTTAATTCCCTTAGGATACGGGGGTGTATGCCATCCGGTCCTGGCGATTTGTCTATTTTGATTTTTTTAAGTCGCTGTTGTACTTCTTCCTGGGTCAGACAGGACACTTTTAATGGCGAATTTATTTCAGCATTCAGCATTTCATCTGACAGTTTATTTTCCTCAGTGAATACATTGGAGAAAAAAATATTTAACAGCTTTGCTTTCTCCTCGTCGCTCTCTGCGACTCCCCCCTCATTACTCTTTAAAGGGCCGACACCTTCATTTATACTTTTTAACATTTATATAATTGAAGAACATTTTAGGGTTAGTTTTACTCTGTTTGGCAATTAATCTCTCGGTCTCTAGTTTGGCCGCTTTTATTTGTTTTTTACATGTTCTGTTTTTTTCCTTATAGTTTTTCAGTGCTTCCGTGCTACCCTCCTGTTTTAGGGTTTTATATGCTTTCTTTTTGTCATTTATTGCTTTCTTTACAGTTCTGTTTATCCCCATTGGTTTCTTTTTGTTCCTTAACCTTTTATTCCCATACGGTATGTACCTCTCACAATGAGATTTTAGGATGTTTTTAAAGATATCCCATTTTTTGGCTGTATTTTTATTTTTGAGGACTTTGTCCCAGTTAGTTAGGCCTATGGCCTCTCTTAGTTGGCTAAATTTAGCTTTTTTGAAGTTTGGTATTTTTGTTTCTCCCTGTAGAAACGCTCTTTTGAATGATAATTGGAAGGTTATTACTTTATGGTCACTATTTCCCAGGTGTCCCCCAACCTGCACGTCTGTTGTTCTGTCAGGTCTATTGGTTAATATTAAGTCCAGTATGGCCGTCCCTCTAGTCGGGTCCTGAACCAGTTGGGAGAGATAATGGTCTTTGGTTATTGCCAAGAATCTGTTTCCTTTATGAGATATACAAGTTTCAGTTTCCCAGTCTATATCTGGGTAGTTGAAGTCCCCCATAATAACCACCTCATTATGATTTGCCGCCTTGTCTATCTCGTTTAGTAGTAGATTTTCTGTGGACTCTGGTATATTAGGTGGTTTATAGTAGACTCCTATTAGTAATTTATTGTTGTTTTTAGCTCCATGTATCTCTACCCACAGTGACTCCACATGTTCATGTCCCTCACTTATATCTTCACGGAGTGTGGGCTTTAGACAAGATTTTACATAAAGGCAGACCCCTCCACCTCTCCGGTTTTGACGATCCTTTCTGAACAGACTGTAACCTTGTACATTAACTGCCCAGTCATAGCTATCATCCAGCCATGTCTCAGTTATTCCCACTATGTCATAGTCCTCCTCACACATCACTAATTCCAGTTCACCAGTTTTATTAGTCAGACTTCTGGCATTAGTATACATACATATGAGAGGTTTATGTATATTTTTTACCCTACACCATTCCTTCTGAACTGTTCTTGTCCCTCCTTCCATTTCTCCCCCAGTCCCACTACCTTGCCCCCGGTCTCTATCTGCACTATCTTCCCCTTCTATAGTGTAATTACCCTCCCCCCCAGTCCCTAGTTTAAACACTCCTCCAACCTTCTAGCCATCTTCTTCCCCAACACAGCTGCTCCTTCCCCATTGAGGTGCAGCCCATCCCTACGATAGAGGCTGTAGCCGACAGCGAAGTCGGCCCAGTTCTCCAGGAACCCAAACCCCTCCATCCTACACCAGTTCTTGAGCCACTTGTTAATTTCCCTAATCTCCCGCTGCCTTTCTTGTGTGGCCCGTGGTACCGGTAGTATTTCGGAAAATACTACCTTTGAGGTCCTTGCCCTAAGCTTTTGCCCTAAATCCCTGAAATCATTTTTAAGGACTCTCCACCTACCCCTAACTTTGTCATTGGTTCCGATATGGACCATGACCGCTGGATCTTCTCCAGCCCCTCCCAGTAATCTGTCAACCCGATCCGCGATATGTCGAACTCTAGCGCCAGGAAGACAGCACACTGTTCGGCGATCACGGTCTTTGTGACAGATTTCCCTATCTGTTCCCCTAATAATTGAGTCTCCCACTACCAGCACCTGTCTGGCCTGCCCTGCTCTCCTGGTCCCCTGCTTACCGGAGCTGACATTCCCCTGACTGGCAGAGGAAGTGTCCGGCTGCGGCAGTGCCGTCCCTGGACTGACATCCCCCTCATCTGCCAAACGTGCAAACTTGTTGGGGTGTGTCAGATCAGGGCTAGCCTCCCTGGCACTCTTCCCTCTACCCCGCTTTCTAAATGTTACCCAGCTAGCTACCTCACTTTCCTCAGCCTCCTCTCTGTCACCCTCTCCCTCATCTACCCCAAAGAGTGCTTGCTCGGTGAGAAGCAAACTTTTTTGCAAATTGTCAATGCCTCTCAGTGTTGCAACTTGCCCATTTAGAGACTCGATTAGCGATTCCAAACGGGTAATTTGCTCACATCTTGAACAAAGAAATTCACCCTGGAACGGCTGTTCCAGGACTGCATACATCATGCAAGATGTGCACTGGACTGCGTTGTCAATTGTGCAACACATACTAAATGGGGATTACACCACAAAAGAAAAAAATACAATACAATGTAGTAATAATATACAGGCTAATTGCAGTCCCCCTCCGAAGTCCCTGAATCTAAAGTCACTTAATCTTAAGTCACACACTTACACAACCACACTTAATCAACCACGCGTCGCGCTCAAACTCGCGTTATATATCTGCTTATATTAATATAAATGCAGCTCACTGCACCAGCCTGGTTTGCTTCCCCTCTGGAATCAAAAAGGCTGTGCTGTTCTTACTGCTGAGTTTTTAAAGTCTCCTAATTAGACAGCCACACCCTAATTAAACAGCCACACCCTAATTGCTCACCTGTGCAACCCCTGGAGAAAGAAAAAAAAAAAAAGTGTTATCACAGCACAAAATACAGTCAAACACAGCCACTTATCAATGTCCACAAATAATTTAGCTCTCAGATACTCCCTCACTTAATCTTAAATCACACACTTACACAACCACACTTAATCAACCACGCGTCGCGGTCTAACTCGCGTTATATATCTGCTTATATTAATATAAATGCAGCTCACTGCACCAGCCTGGTTTGCTTCCCCTCTGGAATCAAAAAGGCTGTGCTGTTCTTACTGCTGAGTTTTTAAAGTCTCCTAATTAGACAGCCACACCCTAATTAAACAGCCACACCCTAATTAGGGTGTGGCTGTCTAATTAGGAGACTTTAAAAACTCAGCAGTAAGAACAGCACAGCCTTTTTGATTCCAGAGGGGAAGCAAACCAGGCTGGTGCAGTGAGCTGCATTTATATTAATATAAGCAGATATATAACGCGAGTTTGACCGCGACGCGTGGTTGATTAAGTGTGGTTGTGTAAGTGTGTGATTTAAGATTAAGTGAGGGAGTATCTGAGAGCTAAATTATTTGTGGACATTGATAAGTGGCTGTGTTTGACTGTATTTTGTGCTGTGATAACACTTTTTTTTTTTTTCTTTCTCCAGGGGTTGCACAGGTGAGCAATTAGGGTGTGGCTGTTTAATTAGGGTGTGGCTGTCTAATTAGGAGACTTTAAAAACTCAGCAGTAAGAACAGCACAGCCTTTTTGATTCCAGAGGGGAAGCAAACCAGGCTGGTGCAGTGAGCTGCATTTATATTAATATAAGCAGATATATAACGCGAGTTTGAGCGCGACGCGTGGTTGATTAAGTGTGGTTGTGTAAGTGTGTGACTTAAGATTAAGTGACTTTAGATTCAGGGACTTCGGAGGGGGACTGCAATTAGCCTGTATATTATTACTACATTGTATTGTATTTTTTTCTTTTGTGGTGTAATCCCCATTTAGTATGTGTTGCACAATTGACAACGCAGTCCAGTGCACATCTTGCATGATGTATGCAGTCCTGGAACGGCTGTTCCAGGGTGAATTTCTTTGTTCAAGATGTGAGCAAATTACCCGTTTGGAATCGCTAATCGAGTCTCTAAATGGGCAAGTTGCAACACTGAGAGGCATTGACAATTTGCAAAAAAGTTTGCTTCTCACCGAGCAAGCACTCTTTGGGGTAGATGAGGGAGAGGGTGACAGAGAGGAGGCTGAGGAAAGTGAGGTAGCTAGCTGGGTAACATTTAGAAAGCGGGGTAGAGGGAAGAGTGCCAGGGAGGCTAGCCCTGATCTGACACACCCCAACAAGTTTGCACGTTTGGCAGATGAGGGGGATGTCAGTCCAGGGACGGCACTGCCGCAGCCGGACACTTCCTCTGCCAGTCAGGGGAATGTCAGCTCCGGTAAGCAGGGGACCAGGAGAGCAGGGCAGGCCAGACCAGGTGCTGGTAGTGGGAGGACTCAATTATTAGGGGAACTGATAGGGAAATCTGTCACAAAGACCGTGATCGCCGAAACAGTGTGCTGTCTTCCTGGCGCTAGAGTTCGACATATCCGCGGATCGGGTTGACAGATTACTGGGAGGGGCTGGAGAAGATCCAGCGGTCATGGTCCATATCGGAACCAATGACAAAGTTAGGGTAGGTGGAGAGTCCTTAAAAATGATTTCAGGGATTTAGGGCAAAAGCTTAGGGCAAGGACCTCAAAGGTAGTATTTTCCGAAATACTACCGGTACCACGGGCCACACAAGAAAGGCAGCGGGAGATTAGGGAAATTAACAAGTGGCTCAAGAACTGGTGTAGGATGGAGGGGTTTGGGTTCCTGGAGAACTGGGCCCGACTTCGCTGTCGGCTACAGGCCTCTATCGTAGGGACGGGCCTGCACCTCAATGGGAAGGGCAGCTGTGTTGGGGAAGAAGATGGCTAGAAGGTTGGAGGAGTGTTTAAACTAGGGACTGGGGGGAGGGTAATTACACTATAGAAGGGGAAGATAGTGCAGATAGAGACGGGGGGCAAGGTAGTGGGACTGGGGGAGAAATGGAAGGAGGGACAAGAACAGTTCAGAAGGAAAGGTGTAGGGTAAAAAATATACATAAACCTCTCATATGTATGTATACTAATGCCAGAAGTCCTGACTAATAAAACTGGTGAACTGGAATTAGTGATGTGTGAGGAGGACTATGACATAGTGGGAATAACTGAGACATGCTGGATGATAGCTATGACTGGGCAGTTAATGTACAAGGTTACAGTCTGTTCAGAAAGGATCGTCAAAACCGGAGAGGTGGAGGGGTCTGCCTTTATGTAAAATCTTGTCTAAAGCCCACACTCCGTGAAGATATAAGTGAGGGACATGAACATGTGGAGTCACTGTGGGTAGAGATACATGGAGCTAAAAACAACAATAAATTACTAATAGGAGTCTACTATAAACCACCTAATATACCAGAGTCCACAGAAAATCTACTACTAAACGAGATAGACAAGGCGGCAAATCATAATGAGGTGGTTATTATGGGGGACTTCAACTACCCAGATATAGACTGGGAAACTGAAACTTGTAATCTCATAAAGGAAAACAGATTCTTGGCAATAACCAAAGACCATTATCTCTCCCAACTGGTTCAGGACCCGACTAGAGGGACGGCCATACTGGACTTAATATTAACAATAGACCTGACAGAACAACAGACGTGCAGGTTGGGGGACACCTGGGAAATAGTGACCATAAAGTAATAACCTTCCAATTATCATTCAAAAGAGCGTTTCTACAGGGAGAAACAAAAATACCAAACTTCAAAAAAGCTAAATTTAGCCAACTAAGAGAGGCCATAGGCCTAACTAACTGGGACAAAGTCCTCAAAAATAAAATACAGCCAAAAAATGGGATATCTTTAAAAACATCCTAAAATCTCATTGTGAGAGGTACATACCGTATGGGAATAAAAGGTTAAGGAACAAAAAGAAACCAATGGGATAAACAGAACTGTAAAGAAAGCAATAAATGACAAAAAGAAAGCATATAAAACCCTAAAACAGGAGGGTAGCACGGAAGCACTGAAAAACTATAAGGAAAAAAACAGAACATGTAAAAAAACAAATAAAAGCGGCCAAACTAGAGACCGAGAGATTAATTGCCAAACAGAGTAAAACTAACCCTAAAATGTTCTTCAATTATATAAATGTTAAAAAATATAATTGAAGGTGTCGGCCCTTTAAAGAGTAATGAGGGGGGAGTCGCAGAGAGCGACGAGGAGAAAGCAAAGCTGTTAAATATTTTTTTCTCCAATGTATTCACTGAGGAAAATAAACTGTCAGATGAAATGCTGAATGCTGAAATAAATTCGCCATTAAAAGTGTCCTGTCTGACCCAGGAAGAAGTACAACAGCGACTTAAAAAAATCAAAATAGACAAATCGCCAGGACCGGATGGCATACACCCCCGTATCCTAAGGGAATTAAGTAATGTCATAGCCAGACCCTTATTTCTGATATTTGCGGACTCTGTACTGACAGGGAATGTCCCACAGGATTGGCGCATGGCGAATGTGGTGCCAATATTCAAAAAGGGTCCAAAAACAGAGCCTGGAAACTATAGGCCGGTAAGTTTAACATCTGTTGTGGGTAAACTGTTTGAAGGTTTTCTGAGAGATGCTATGTTAGAGCATCTTATGGGAAATAAGCAAATAACGCCATATCAGCATGGCTTCGTGAGGGATCGGTCATGTCAAACTAATTTAATCAGTTTCTATGAGGAGGTAAGTACTAGACTTGACAGCGGCGAATCAATGGATGTCGTATATCTGGACTTCTCCAAAGCATTTGACACTGTACCTCATAAAAGGTTAGTATATAAAATGAGAATGCTCGGACTCGGAGAAAACGTCTGTAAGTGGGTAAGTAACTGGCTCAATGATAGAAAACAGAGGGTGGTTATTAACGGTACATACTCAGATTGGGTCACTGTCACTAGTGGAGTACCTCAGGGGTCAGTATTGGGCCCTATTCTCTTCATATATTTATTAATGATCTTGTAGAAGGCTTGCATAGTAAAATATCAATTTTCGCAGATGACACTAAACTGTGTAAAGTAATTAACACTGAAGAGGACAGTATACTACTACAGAGGGATCTGGATAGATTGCAGGCTTGGGCAGATAAGTGGCAGATGAGGTTTAACACTGAGAAATGTAAAGTTATGCACATGGGAAGGAATAATGCAAGTCACCCGTACATACTAAATGGTAAAACACTCGGTAACACTGACATGGAAAAGGATCTAGGAATTTTAATAAACAGCAAACTAAGCTGCAAAAAACAGTGTCAGGCAGCTGCTGCCAAGGCCAATAAGATAATGGGTTGCATCAAAAGGGGCATAGATGCCCGTGATGAGAACATATTCCTACTACTTTACAAATCACTGGTCAGACCACACATGGAGTACTGTGTACAGTTCTGGGCTCCTGTAAACAAGGCAGACATAGCAGAGGCTGGAGAGGGTCCAGAGGAGGGCAACTAAAGTAATAACTGGAATGGGGCAACTACAGTACCCTGAAAGATTATCAAAATTAGGGTTATTCACGTTAGAAAAAAGACGACTGAGGGGAGATCTAATTACTATGTATAAATATATCAGGGGTCAGTACAGAGATCTATCCCATCATCTATTTATCCCCAGGACTGTGACTGTGACGAGGGGACATCCTCTGCGTTTGGAGGAAAGAAGGTTTGTACACAAACATAGAAAAGGGTTCTTTACGGTAAGAGCAGTGAGACTATGGAACTCTCTGCCTGAGGAGGTGGTGATGGTGAGTACAATAAAGGAATTCAAGAGGGCCTGGATGTATTTCTGGAGTGTAATAATATTACAGGCTATAGCTACTAAGAGAGGGGTCGTTGATCCAGGGAGTTATTCTGATTGCCTGATTGGAGTCGGGAAGGAATTTTTATTCCCCTAAAGTGAGGGAAAATTGGCTTCTACCTCACAGGGTTTTTTTGCTTTCCTCTGGATCAACTTGTAGGATGACAGGCCGAACTGGATGGACAAATGTCTTTTTTCGGCCTGATGTACTATGTTACTATGTTACTAAATTTGCATCTGGTGGCAGATGTTAGACATCTGCATGTAGGCCTAATCCCAAGAGAAAGGTGGGCATGTTTAGTGTTAGGACTAGTGTTGAGCGAACAGTTCGAGCATAGTTCGGGTCCGTACCGAATTTTGGGGTGTTCGTGACACGGACCCGAACCCGAACTTTTTCGTAAAAGTTCGGGTTCGGGTTCGTCGTTCGGCATGTATTTTGGCGCATTTTGAAAGGCTGCAAAGCAGCCAATCAACATGCATCATACTACTTGCCCTAAGATGCCATCGCAGCCATGCCTACTATTGGCAAGGCTGTGATTGGCCAAGTGCAGCATGTGACTCAGCCTCTTATAAGCTTGTGCGCACGTCGGGACGTGCTCACTCCCGATGTGAATAGAACAGGGATAGACGCAGCTGATGCTAGGGCGAGAATAGGCAGGGATAATTGAATAACTGGAAGCAAATTTCTCTCCTCCACCTGTGATTCATCTGAACAACTGCAGCTGAGCTGCTTTTTTGATAGGGATTGGCTATTTTTAGAGTGGCCAGAGTGATTTTTCCATCCACATGTACCTGGGCTGACCGCCGGCCGCCATTTTGCGACTTGTAGTGCTGCAGCAGAAGCTGCCACAGTGTGCATTCCAAAGCTCCAAACAAGTCAGACATCTACACCTGGGATTCAGACCATAGCGATTTAGCAGCACAGTCCAAGGCTATTTTTTTTAAAGGTTGTGCAGACCATTTTGTGGCACATGTTACTGGGCTGATAGGCTGCGGCTATCTTGGGACTAGTGCTGCAGCACAATCTCTCCCAACGTCCATTAATCACTTGTAATAGTGGTCTGTGCCATAGAAATCCTACATCAGGGACTTGGGTGTGCTTGTGTCACCCCTACTAATACCAGTCCACCTGTAATCCATACAGTGAAAAGCCATAAAGTATTCCAGTGAGGGAATTTTTTTTTTTATTTAAAAAAGGCCAAGTTAGTTTTATCTGGCGTTCAATATACTAGATACAGTTAGGCCTGCGTTTCATACATCTGGAATTAGCAAACTAATGTGCTGGGGTTGGGAAAACATATATGTACCCATACTAGAATCTGTCAAAGAAAGCGGTACTCACATATAACAGTCATTCCATCTGTAATCCATACAGTCAAAAGACTAATAGTATTCCAGTGAGGGAATTTTTTTTATTTAAAAAAGGCCAAGTTAGTTTATCTGGCGTTCAATATACTAGATACAGTTAGGCCTGCGTTTCATACATCTGGAATTAGCAAACTAATGTGCTGGGGTTGGGGAAAACATATATGTACCCATACTAGAATCTGTCAAAGAAAGCGGTACTCACATATAACAGTCATTCCATCTGTAATCCATACAGTCAAAAGACTGAAAGTATTCCAGTGAGGGAATTTTTTTATTTAAAAAAGGCCAAGTTAGTTTATCTGGCGTTCAATATACTAGATACAGTTAGGCCTGCGTTTCATACATCTGGAATTAGCAAACTAATTTGCTGGGGTTGGGAAAACATATATGTACCCATACTAGAATCTGTCAAAGAAAGCGGTACTCACATATAACAGTCATTCCATCTGTAATCCATACAGTCAAAAGACTGAAAGTATTCCAGTGAGGGGAATTTTTTTTATTTAAAAAAGGCCAAGTTAGTTTATCTGGCGTTCAATATACTAGATACAGTTAGGCCTGCGTTCCATACATCTGGAATTAGCAAACTAATGTGCTGGGGTTGGGAAAACATATATGTACCCATACTAGAATCTGTCAAAGAAAGCGGTACTCACATATAACAGTCATTCCATCTGTAATCCATACAGTCAAAAGACTGAAAGTATTCTAGTGAGGGAAATTTTTTTTTTATTTAAAAAAGGCCAAGTTAGTTTATCTGGCGTTCAATATACTAGATACAGTTAGGCCTGCGTTTCATACATCTGGAATTAGCAAACTAATGTGCTGGGGTTGGGAAAACATATATGTACCCATACTAGAATCTGTCAAAGAAAGCGGTACTCACATATAACAGTCATTCCATCTGTAATCCATACAGTCAAAAGACTGAAAGTATTCCAGTGAGGGAATTTTTTTTATTTAAAAAAGGCCAAGTTAGTTTATCTGGCGTTCAATATACTAGATACAGTTAGGCCTGCGTTTCATACATCTGGAATTAGCAAACTAATGTGCTGGGGTTGGGAAAACATATATGTACCCATACTAGAATCTGTCAAAGAAAGCGGTACTCACATATAACAGTCATTCCATCTGTAATCCATACAGTCAAAAGACATAAAGTATTCCAGTGAGGGGAATTTTTTTTTATTTAAAAAAGGCCAAGTTAGTTTATCTGGCGTTCAATATACTAGATACAGTTAGGCCTGCGTTTCATACATCTGGAATTAGCAAACTAATGTGCTGGGGTTGGGAAAACATATATGTACCCATACTAGAATCTGTCAAAGAAAGCGGTACTCACATATAACAGTCATTCCATCTGTAATCCATACAGTCAAAAGACTGAAAGTATTCCAGTGAGGGAATTTTTTTTATTTAAAAAAGGCCAAGTTAGTTTATCTGGCGTTCAATATACTAGATACAGTTAGGCCTGCGTTTCATACATCTGGAATTAGCAAACTAATGTGCTGGGGTTGGGAAAACATATATGTACCCATACTAGAATCTGTCAAAGAAAGCGGTACTCACATATAACAGTCATTCCATCTGTAATCCATACAGTCAAAAGACTGAAAGTATTCCAGTGAGGGAATTTTTTTTTTATTTAAAAAAGGCCAAGTTAGTTTATCTGGCGTTCAATATACTAGATACAGTTAGGCCTGCGTTTCATACATCTGGAATTAGCAAACTAATGTGCTGGGTATGGGAAAACATATGTGTACCCATACTAGAATCTGTCAAAGAAAGCGGTACTCACATATAACAGTCATTCCATCTGTAATCCATACAGTCAAAAGACTGAAAGTATTCCAGTGAGGGAATTTTTTTTATTTAAAAAAGGCCAAGTTAGTTTTTCTGGCGTTCAATATACTAGATACAGTTAGGCCTGCGTTTCATACATCTGGAATTAGCAAACTAATGTGCTGGGGTTGGGAAAACATATATGTACCCATACTAGAATCTGTCAAAGAAAGCGGTACTCACATATAACAGTCATTCCATCTGTAATCCATACAGTCAAAAGACTGAAAGTATTCCAGTGAGGGAATTTTTTTTATTTAAAAAAGGCCAAGTTAGTTTATCTGGCGTTCAATATACTAGATACAGTTAGGCCTGCGTTTCATACATCTGGAATTAGCAAACTAATTGCTGGGGTTGGGAAAACATATATGTACCCATACTAGAATCTGTCAAAGAAAGCGGTACTCACATATAACAGTCATTCCATCTGTAATCCATACAGTCAAAAGACTGAAAGTATTCCAGTGAGGGATTTTTTTTATTTAAAAAAAGGCCAAGTTAGTTTATCTGGCGTTCAATATACTAGATACAGTTAGGCCTGCGTTTCATACTTCTGGAATTAGCAAACTAATGTGCTGGGGTTGGAAAACATATATGTACCCATACTAGAATCTGTCAAGAAAGCGGTACTCACATATAACAGTCATTCCATCTGTAATCCATACAGTCAAAAGACTGAAAGTATTCCAGTGAGGAATTTTTTTATTTAAAAAAGGCCAAGTTAGTTTATCTGGCGTTCAATATACTAGATACAGTTAGGCCTGCGTTTCATACATCTGGAATTAGCAAACTAATGTGCTGGGGTTGGGATAAACATATATGTACCCATACTTGAATCTGTCAAAGAAAGCGGGTACTCAACATATAACGTCATTCCATCTGTAATCCATACAGTCAAAAGACTGAATGTATTCAGTGAGGGAATTTTTTTTTTATTTAAAAAAGGCCAAGTTAGTTTATCTGGCGTTCAATATACTAGATACAGTTAGGCCTGGCTTTTCATACATCTGGAATTAGCAAACTAATGTGCTGGGGTTGGGAAAACATATATGTACCCATACTAGAATCTGTCAAAGAAAGCGGTACTCACATATAACAGTCATTCCATCTGTAATCCATACAGTCAAAAGACTGAAAGTATTCCAGTGAGGGAATTTTTTTTATTTAAAAAAGGCCAAGTTAGTTTATCTGGCGTTCAATATACTAGATACAGTTAGGCCTGCGTTTCATACATCTGAATTAGCAAACTAATGTGCTGGGGTTGGGAAAACATATATGTACCCATACTAGAATCTGTCAAAGAAAGCGGTACTCACATATAAACAGTCATTCCATCTGTAATGCATACAGTCAAAAGACTGTAAGTATTCCAGTGAGGGAATTTTTTTTATTTAAAAAGGCCAAGTTAGTTTTTCTGGCGTTCAATATACCTAGATACAGTTTGGCCTGCGTTTTCATACATCTGGAATTAGCAAACTAATTTGCTGGGGTTGGGAAAACATATATGTACCCATACTTGAATCTGTCAAAGAAAGCGTACTCACATATAACAGTCATTCCATCTGTAATCCATACAGGTCAAAGACTGAAAGTATTCCAGTGAGGGAATTTTTTTTTATTTAAAAAAGGCCAAGTTAGTTTATCTGGCGTTCAATATACTAGATACAGTTAGGCCTGCGTTTCATACATCTGGAATTAGCAAACTAATGTGCTGGGGTTGGAAAACATATCAGTACCCATACTAGAATCTGTCAAAGAAGACGGTACTCACATATAACAGTCATTCCATCTGTAATCCATACAGTCAAAAGACTGAAAGTATTCCAGTGAGGAATTTTTTTTTATTTAAAAAAGGCCAAGTTAGTTTATCTGGCGTTCAATATACTAGATACAGTTAGGCCTGCGTTTCATACATCTGGAATTAGCAAACTCTTTGCTGGGGTTGGGAAAACATATATGTACCCATACTAGAATCTGTCAAAGAAAGCGGTACTCACATATAACAGTCATTCCATCTGTAATCCATACAGTCAAAAGACTGAAAGTATTCCAGTGAGGGAATTTTTTTTATTTAAAAAAGGCCAAGTTAGTTTATCTGGCGTTCAATATACTAGATACAGTTAGGCCTGCGTTTCATACATCTGGAATTAGCAAACTAATTTGCTGGGGTTGGGAAAACTATATGTACCCATACTAGAATCTGTCAAAGAAACGCGGTACTCACATATAACAGTCATTCCATCTGTAATCCATACAGTCAAAAGACTGAAAGTATTCCAGTGAGGGAATTTTTTTTTTATTTAAAAAAGCCAAGTTAGTTTATCTGGCGTTCAATATACTAGATACAGTTAGGCCTCCTTTTCATACATCTGGATTTAGCAAACTAATGTGCTGGGTTGGGAAAACATATATGTACCCATACTAAGAATCTGTCAAGAAAGCGGTACTCTACTATAACAGTCATTCATCTGTAATCCATACAGTCAAAAGACTGAAAGTTATTCCAGTGAGGGAATTTTTTTTATTTAAAAAAGGCCAAGTTAGTTTATCTGGCGTTCAATATACCTAGATACAGTTAGGCCTGCGTTTCATACATCTGGAATTAGCAAACTAATGTGCTGGGGTTGGGAAACATATATGTACCCATACTAGAATCTGTCAAAGAAAGCGGTACTCCATTATAACAGTCATTCCATCTGTAATCCATACAGTCAAAAGAATGAAAGTATTCAGTGAGGGAATTTTTTTTATTAAAAAAGGCCAAGTTAGTTTATCTGGCGTTCAATATACTAGATACAGTTAGGCCTGCGTTTCATACATCTGGAATTAGCAAACTAATTTGCTGGGGTTGGGAAAACATATATGTACCCATACTAGAATCTGTCAAAGAAAGCGGTACTCACATATAACAGTCATTCCATCTGTAATCCATACAGTCAAAAGACTGAAAGTATTCCAGTGAGGGAATTTTTTTATTTAAAAAAGGCCAAGTTAGTTTATCTGGCGTTCAATATACTAGATTACAGTTAGGCCTGCGTTTCATACATCTGGAATTAGCAAACTAATGTGCTGGGGTTGGGAAAACATATATGTACCCATACTAGAATCTGTCAAGAAAGCGGTACTCACATATAACAGTCATTCCATCTGTAATCCATACAGTCAAAAGACTGAAAGTATTCCAGTGAGGGAATTTTTTATTTAAAAAAGGCCAAGTTAGTTTATCTGGCGTTCAATATACTAGATACAGTTCGGCCTGCTTTTCATACATCTGGAATTAGCAAACTAATGTGCTGGGGTTGGGAAAACATATATGTACCCATACTAGAATCTCTGTCAAAGAAAGCGGTACTCACATATTACAGTCATTCCATCTGTAATCCATACAGTCAAAAGACTGAAAGTATTCCAGTGAGGGAATTTTTTTTATTTAAAAAAAAAGGCCAAGTTAGTTTATCTGGCGTTCATATACTAGATACAGTTAGCTGCGTTTCATACATCTGATTTGCAAACTAATGTGCTGTCGGGTTGGGAAATCATATATGTACCCCTACTAGAATCTGTCAAAGAAAGCGGTACTCACATATAACAGTCATTCCATCTGTATCCATACAGTCAAAAGGACTGAAGTATTCCAGTGAGGGTAATTTTTTTTATTTAAAAAAGCCAATTTTAGTTTATCTGGCGTTCAATATACTAGATACAGTTAGGCCTGCGTTTCATACATCAGGAATTAGCCAACTAATTTGCTGGGGTGGGAAAACATATATGTACCCATACTAGAATCTGTCAAAGAAAGCAGTACTCACATATAACAGTCATTCCATCTGTAATCCATACAGTCAAAAGACTGAAAGTATTCCAGTGAGGGAATTTTTTTTATTTAAAAAAAGGCCAAGTTAGTTTATCTGGCGTTCAATATACTAGATACAGTTAGGCCTGCGTTTCATACATCTGGAATTAGCAAACTAATGTGCTGGGGTTGGGAAAACATATATGTACCCATAACTAGAATCTGTCAAAGAAAGCGGTACTCACATATAACAGTCGTTCATCTGTAATCCATACAGTCAAAAGACTGAAAGTATTCCAGTGAGGGAATTTTTTTATTTAAAAAAGGCCAAGTTAGTTTATCTGGCGTTCAATATACTAGATACAGTTAGGCCTGCGTTTCATACATCTGGAATTAGCAAACTATTTGCTGGGGTTGGGAAAACATATATGTACCCATACTAGAATCTGTCAAAGAAAGCGGTACTCACATATAACAGTCATTCCATCTGTAATCCATACAGTCAAAAGACTGAAAAGTATTCAGTGAGGGAATTTTTTTTATTTAAAAAAGGCCAAGTTAGTTTATCTGGCGTTCAAGATACTAGATTACAGTTAGGCCTGCGTTTCATACATCTGGAATTAGCAAACTAATTTGCTGGGGTTGGGAAAACATATATGTACCCATACTAGAATCTGTCAAAGAAGCGGTACTCTCATATAACAGTCATTCCATCTGTAATCCATACAGTCAAAAGACTGAAAGTATTCCAGTGAGGGAATTTTTTTTTTATTTAAAAAAGGCCAAGTTAGTTTATCTGGCGTTCAATATACTAGATACAGTTAGGCCTGCTTTTCATACATCTGGAATTAGCAAACTAATGTGCTGGGTTGGGAAACATATATGTACCCATACTAGAATCTGTCAAAGAAAGCGGTACTCACATATAACAGTCATTCCATCTGTAATCCATACAGTCAAAAGACTGAAAGTATTCCAGTGAGGGAATTTTTTTATTTAAAAAAGGCCAAGTTAGTTTATCTGGCGTTCAATATACTAGATACCGTTAGGCCTGCGTTTCATACATCTGGAATTAGCAAACTAATGTGCTGGGTTGGGAAAACATATATGTACCCATACTAGAATCTGTCAAAGAAAGCGGTACTCACATATAACAGTCATTCCATCTGTAATCCATACAGTCAAAGACTGAAAGTATTCCAGTGAGGGAATTTTTTTTATTTAAAAAAGGCCAAGTTAGTTTATCTGGCGTTCAATATACTAGATACAGTTAGGCCTGCGTTCATACATCTGGAATTAGCAAACTAATTTGCTGGGGTGGGAAAACATATATGTACCCATACTAGAATCTGTCAAAGAAAGCGGTACTCACATATAACAGTCATTCCATCTGTAATCCATACAGTCAAAAGACTGAAAGTATTCCAGTGAGGGGATTTTTTTTATTTAAAAAGGCCAAGTTAGTTTATCTGGCGTTCATATACTAGATACAGTTAGGCCTGCGTTTCATACATCTGGAATTAGCAAACTAATGTGCTGGGGTTGGGAAAACATATATGTACCCATACTAGAATCTGTCAAAGAAAGCGGTACTCACATATAACAGTCATTCCATCTGTAATCCATACAGTCAAAAGACTGAAAGTATTCCAGTGAGGGAATTTTTTTTATTTAAAAAAGGCCAAGTTAGTTTATCTGGCGTTCAATATACTAGATACAGTTAGGCCTGCGTTTCATACATCTGGAATTAGCAAACTAATTTGCTGGGGTTGGGAAAACATATATGTACCCATACTAGAATCTGTCAAGAAAGCGGTACTCACATATAACAGTCATTCCATCTGTAATCCATACAGTCAAAAGACTGAAAGTATTCCAGTGAGGAATTTTTTTTATTTAAAAAAGGCCAAGTTAGTTTATCTGGCGTTCAATATACTAGATACAGTTAGGCCTGCGTTTCATACATCTGGAATTAGCAAACTAATTTGCTGGGGTTGGAAAACATATATGTACCCATACTAGAATCTGTCAAAGAAAGCGGTACTCACATATAACAGTCATTCCATCTGTAATCCATACAGTCAAAAGACTGAAAGTATTCCAGTGAGGGAATTTTTTTTTTATTTAAAAAAGGCCAAGTTTGTTTATCTGGCGTTCAATATACTAGATACAGTTAGGCCTGCGTTTCATACATCTGGAATTAGCAAACTAATGTGCTGGGGTTGGGAAAACATATATGCACCCATACTAGAATCTGTCAAAGAAAGCGGTACTCACATATAACAGTCATTCCATCTGTAATCCATACAGTCAAAAGACTGAAAGTATTCCAGTGAGGGAATTTTTTTTATTTAAAAAAGGCCAAGTTAGTTTATCTGGCGTTCAATATACTAGATACAGTTAGGCCTGCGTTTCATACATCTGGAATTAGCAAACTAATTTGCTGGGGTTGGACAACATATATGTACCCATACTAGAATCTGTCAAAGAAAGCGGTACTCACATATAACAGTCATTCCATCTGTAATCCATACAGTCAAAAGACTGAAAGTATTCCAGTGAGGGAATTTTTTTTATTTAAAAAAGGCCAAGTTAGTTTATCTGGCGTTCAATATACTAGATACAGTTAGGCCTGCGTTTCATACATCTGGAATTAGCAAACTAATGTGCTGGGGTTGGGAAAACATATATGTACCCATACTAGAATCTGTCAAAGAAAGCGGTACTCACATATAACAGTCATTCCATCTGTAATCCATACAGTCAAAGACTGAAAGTATTCCAGTGAGGGAATTTTTTTTTTATTTAAAAAGGCCAAGTTAGTTTATCTGGCGTTCAATATACTAGATTACAGTTAGGTCTGCGTTTCATACATCTGGAATTAGCAAACTATGTTGCTGGGGTTGGGAAAACATATATGTACCCATACTAGAATCTGTCAAAGAAAGCGGTACTCACATATAACAGTCATTCCATCTGTAATCCATACAGTCAAAAGACTGAAAGTATTCCAGTGAGGGAATTTTTTTTATTTAAAAAAGGCCAAGTTAGTTTATCTGGCGTTCAATATACTAGATACAGTTAGGCCTGCGTTTCATACATCTGGAATTAGCAAACTAATTTGCTGGGGTTGGGAAAACATATATGTACCCATACTAGAATCTGTCAAAGAAAGCGGTACTCACATATAACAGTCATTCCATCTGTAATCCATTCAGTCAAAAGACTGAAGTATTCTAGTGAGGGAATTTTTTTTATTTAAAAAAGGCCAAGTTAGTTTATCTGGCGTTCAATATACTAGATACAGTTAGGCCTGCGTTTCATACATCTGGAATTAGCAAACTAATTTGCTGGGGTTGGGAAAACATATATGTACCCATACTAGAATCTGTCAAAGAAAGCGGTACTCACATATAACAGTCATTCCATCTGTAATCAATACAGTCAAAAGACTGAAAGTATTCAGTGAGGAATTTTTTTTATTTAAAAAGGCCAAGTTAGTTTATCTGGCGTTCAATATACTAGATACAGTTAGGCCTGCGTTTCATACATCTGGAATTAGCAAACTAATGTGCTGGGGTTGGGAAAACATATATGTACCCATACTAGAATCTGTCAAAGAAAGCGGTACTCACATATAACAGTCATTCCATCTGTAATCCATACAGTCAAAAGACTGAAAGTATTCCAGTGAGGAATTTTTTTATTTAAAAAAGGCCAAGTTAGTTTATCTGGCATTCAATATACTAGATACAGTTAGGCCTGCGTTTCATACATCTGGAATTAGCAAACTAATTTGCTGGGGTTGGGAAAACATATATGTACCCATACTAGAATCTGTCAAAGAAAGCGGTACTCACATATAACAGTCATTCCATCTGTAATCCATACAGTCAAAAGACTGAAAGTATTTCCAGTGAGGGAATTTTTTTTATTTAAAAAAGGCCCAAGTTAGTTTATCTGGCGTTCAATATACTAGATACAGTTAGGCCTGCGTTTCATACATCTGGAATTAGCAAACTAATTTGCTGGGGTTGGGAAAACATATATGTACCCATACTAGAATCTGTCAAAGAAAGCGGTACTCACATATAACAGTCATTCCATCTGTAATCCATACAGTCAAAAGACTGAAAGTATTCAGTGAGGGAATTTTTTTTTTATTTAAAAAAGGCCAAGTTTGTTTATCTGGCGTTCAATATACTAGATACAGTTAGGCCTGCGTTTCATACCTCTGGAATTAGCAAACTAATGTGCTGGGGTTGGGGAAAACATATATGCACCCATACTAGAATCTGTCAAAGAAAGCGGTACTCACATATAACAGTCATTCCATCTGTATCCATACAGTCAAAAGACTGAAAGTATTCCAGTGAGGGAATTTTTTTTATTTAAAAAAGGCCAAGTAGTTTATCTGGCGTTCAATATACTAGATACAGTTAGGCCTGCGTTTCATACATCTGGAATTAGCAAACTAATTTGCTGGGGTTGGGAAAACATATATGTACCATACTAGAATCTGTCAAAGAAAGCGGTACTCACATATAACAGTCATTCCATCTGTAATCCATACAGTCAAAAGACTGAAAGTATTCCAGTGAGGGAATTTTTTTTATTTAAAAAAGGCCAAGTTAGTTTATCTGGCGTTCAATATACTAGATACAGTTAGGCCTGCGTTTCATACATCTGGAATTAGCAAACTAATGTGCTGGGGTTGGGAAAACATATATGTACCCATACTAGAATCTGTCAAAGAAAGCGGTACTCACATATAACAGTCATTCCATCTGTAATCCATACAGTCAAAAGACTGAAAGTATTCCAGTGAGGGAATTTTTTTTTAATTTAAAAAAGGCCAAGTTAGTTTATCTGGCGTTCAATATACTAGATACAGTTAGGTCTGCGTTTCATACATCTGGAATTAGCAAACTAATGTGCTGGGGTTGGGAAAACATATATGTACCCATACTAGAATCTGTCAAAGAAAGCGGTACTCACATATAACAGTCATTCCATCTGTAATCCATACAGTCAAAAGACTGAAAGTATTCCAGTGAGGGAATTTTTTTTATTTAAAAAAGGCCAAGTTAGTTTATCTGGCGTTCAATATACTAGATACAGTTAGGCCTGCGTTTCATACATCTGGAATTAGCAAACTAAATTTGCTGGGTTGGGAAACATATATGTACCCATACTAGAATCTGTCAAAGAAAGCGGTACTCACATATAACAGTCATTCCATCTGTAATCCATACAGTCAAAAGACTGAAAGTATTCTAGTGAGGGAATTTTTTTTATTTAAAAAAGGCCAAGTTAGTTTATCTGGCGTTCAATATACTAGATACAGTTAGGCCTGCGTTTCATACATCTGGAATTAGCAAACTAATTTGCTGGGGTTGGGAAAACATATACTTACCCATACTAGAATCTGTCAAAGAAAGCGGTACTCACATATAACAGTCATTCCATCTGTAATCCATACAGTCAAAAGACTGAAAGTATTCCAGTGAGGGAATTTTTTTTATTTAAAAAGGCCAAGTTAGTTTATCTGGCGTTCAATATACTAGATACAGTTAGGCCTGCGTTTCATACATCTGGAATTAGCAAACTAATGTGCTGGGGTTGGGAAAACATATATGTACCCATACTAGAATCTGTCAAAGAAAGCGGTACTCACATATAACAGTCATTCCATCTGTAATCCATACAGTCAAAAGACTGAAAGTATTCCAGTGAGGGAATTTTTTTTTTATTTAAAAAAGGCCAAGTTAGTTTATCTGGCGTTCAATATACTAGATACAGTTAGGTCTGCGTTTCATACATCTGGAATTAGCAAACTAATTTGCTGGGTTGGGAAAACATATATGTACCCATACTAGAATCTGTCAAAGAAAGCGGTACTCACATATAACAGTCATTCCATCTGTAATCCATACAGTCAAAAGACTGAAAGTATTCCAGTGAGGGAATTTTTTTTATTTAAAAAAGGCCAAGTTAGTTTATCTGGCGTTCAATATACTAGATACAGTTAGGCCTGCGTTTCATACATCTGGAATTAGCAAACTAATGTGCTGGGGTTGGGAAACATATATGTACCCATACTAGAATCTGTCAAAGAAAGCGGTACTCACATATAACAGTCATTCCATCTGTAATCCATACAGTCAAAAGACTGAAAGTATTCCAGTGAGGGAATTTTTTTTTAATTTAAAAAAGGCCAAGTTAGTTTATCTGGCGTTCAATATACTAGATACAGTTAGGTCTGCGTTTCATACATCTGGAATTAGCAAACTAATGTGCTGGGGTTGGGAAAACATATATGTACCCATACTAGAATCTGTCAAAGAAAGCGGTACTCACATATAACAGTCATTCCATCTGTAATCCATACAGTCAAAAGACTGAAAGTATTCAGTGAGGGAATTTTTTTTATTTAAAAAAGGCCAAGTTAGTTATCTGGCGTTCAATATACTAGATAAGTTAGGCCTGCGTTTCATACATCTGGAATTAGCAAACTAATTTGCTGGGGTTGGGAAAACATATATGTACCCATACTAGAATCTGTCAAGAAAGCGGTACTCACATATAACAGTCATTCCATCTGTAATCCATACAGTCAAAAGACTGAAAGTATTCTAGTGAGGGAATTTTTTTTATTTAAAAAAGGCCAAGTTAGTTTTATCTGGCGTTCAATATACTAGATACAGTTAGGCCTGCGTTTCATACATCTGGAATTAGCAAACTAATTTGCTGGGGTTGGGAAAACATATATGTACCCATACTAGAATCTGTCAAAGAAAGCGGTACTCACATATAACAGTCATTCCATCTGTAATCCATACAGTCAAAAGACTGAAAGTATTCCAGTGAGGGAATTTTTTTTATTTAAAAAAGGCCAAGTTAGTTTATCTGGCGTTCAATATACTAGATACAGTTAGGCCTGCGTTTCATACATCTGGAATTAGCAAAACTAATGTGCTAGGGTTGGGAAAACATATATGTACCCATACTAGAATCTGTCAAAGAAAGCTGTACTCACATATAACAGTCATTCCATCTGTAATCCATACAGTCAAAAGACTGAAAGTATTCCAGTGAGGGAATTTTTTTTATTTAAAAAAGGCCAAGTTAGTTTATCTGGCGTTCAATATACTAGATACAGTTAGGCCTGCGTTTCATACATCTGGAATTAGCAAACTATTTGCTAGGGTTGGGAAACATATATGTACCCATACTAGAATCTGTCAAAGAAAGCGGTACTCACATATAACAGTCATTCCATCTGTAATCCATACAGGTCAAAAGACTGAAAGTATTCCAGTGAGGGAATTTTTTTTATTTAAAAAAGGCCAAGTTAGTTTATCTGGCGTTCAATATACTAGATACAGTTAGGCCTGCGTTTCATACATCTGGAATTAGCAAACTAATGTGCTGGGGTTGGGAAAACATATATGTACCCATACTAGAATCTGTCAAAGAAAGCGGTACTCACATATAACAGTCATTCCATCTGTAATCCATACAGTCAAAAGACTGAAAGTATTCCAGTGAGGGATTTTGCTTATAAAAAATAATATATTTCATTGTGGTGCGAGTTGAATCGCAACAATGAAGAAAAATACTATTAAGGGACGAGGACGCGGTCGTGGTGGTGTCCGTGGAGCCTCTGTTGCTGGTAGAGGACGTGGCCGTTCGGCCCCAAGGCGCACACAGTAGGGAACGAACTCCCTCAACTAGCCGGCAGAATGTACCGCAATATCTCGTGGGGCACAATGCCGCTCTTAGGATGGTAAGGCCTGAGCAGGTACAGGCATTAATCGATTGGGTGGCCGACAGTGCTTCCAGCACGTTCACCACATGGTCTTCCACCCAGTCTTCTGCGGAAAGCGCACAGGTGGCACCTGAAAACCAAGCCCATCAGTCTGTCACATCACCCCCAAGCATATCAGGGAAACGGTCTGAGCCACAAGTTATGCAGCAGTCTCTTCTTCTGTTTGAAGACTCTGCTTCCAGGGTTTCCCAGGGGCGTCCACCTAGCCCTTCCCCAGTGGGGAAGACATACCATGCACTGACGCACAACCACTTATGTCTCCAGATGAAGAGGACATGGGAATACCACCACAGCAGAGTCACCGACTCTCTGATGATGACGAAACACAGGTGCCCACTGCCGCGTCTTTTTGCAGTGTGCAGACTGAACAGGAGGAGGTCAGGGAGGGAGACTGGGTGGAAGACGATGCAGAGGACGATGAGGTCTTAGACCCCACATGGACTGAAGGTCGTGGCGATGACTTTCACAGTTCAGAGGAAGAGGTAGTGGTGAGACCGAGACAACAGCGAAGCCAAAGAGGGAGCAGGGGGCCAAAGCAGACGAGCCGCCGCCCCCAGAGTTCGCCTGCTACTGGACATCGCCAACAGGGACCCAGCCCCACAAAGGCAGCTTCAAAGAGTTCCCTGGCATGGCACTTCTTTAAACAATGTCCTACCGACAAGACCCGAGTGACTTGCACGCTCTGCCATCAGAGCCTGAGGCGAGGCAGCAACG